>NW_020954559.1:12872481-12876581 GCF_900497805.2 Vombatus ursinus
GATAGATAGATAGATAGATAGATAGATAGATAGATAGATAGATAGATGGATAGATGGATAGATACATAGATAGATGGATGGATGGATGGATGGATGGATGGATGGATGGATGGATGGATAAATATGTATATATGTGTATGTATGTATATGTATATACATATGTGTGTATATGCATATATATGTATATATGTATAGTCATGTGGATGCATTGCATGTAAGCATGTATGTGTGTGTTGAACACATGTATTTAAGTATATGCAGTGCAAGTGTTGTATATATGTATGCATGTGTGTATATACACATATATATATATATGAATAGATGTATCGTGAGTGTATATATTGCCTTCTATGTGTACACGTGTATACTCATGTGCCAATGTATGTGTATGTGTAGGGGCATATATATTTATGTGTGCACATAATATATGTGTGTGTATAGATGTATGGATATATGCGCATATGTGTGTATGGATTTATTGTATGTGTGTGCATGTGTGTAGGTGTATGCCTGTGTATGTGTGTGCATATATGTATAGGTGTGTATTGCACACATATATGTGTGTATATGTATGTGAATATATAACCTCATACCTCCTGACTATAGTAGGTGCTTAATGATTAGATGTGTGAGGGATAGATTAGGATTAAGCCTACCAGATAGGAGTGAGAGTGGAAAGGAAGGGATATATGCCAGATAAGAGAAATATTGCCAAGGCAGAATCAATAAGATTTGGTGAGCTTCCTTAAGGACAGGGACCGTTTTTGCTTTTTCTCTAGCACCTAGTGCTTGGTACAGATAGGTACTGAGAAGGGCTAAGATGAGGGAATAAAGTAAGGAATCTATTTTTATGTTGAATTTATTGCTTTCCTATTGCCTAATATTTTAGCTTCCACTTACTTGGATTCTACTTCTCCCTCTTTTCTAAGAGTTGTGTGTAACTAGTTTGTAACTTTTACTTCCATTGGATTTGGGGGTCACAGAGATTATTATTCCTGAAAGCTGAAGATGTAGTAGAGACTCTCTCTTCTTTTAAAAATAGATTTGCATTGATTTTTAACTTTGCCTAGATTTCCTGTTATACTTCCACCAGCACCAATAGAGAGAGCTATTCCTTAAAAAAAAATTTCTGAGACAGAGTCAGAGAGAGGAGAGACAGAGACAGAGAAATAGAGAGAAGAGAAAGACAGACAGAGAGACAGAGGAGGAGATAGATTTTAAAAAATCAGCAAAGTTAACCAATATATTTTAAAAAATCAGATATCATATGCAATTTTCCACACAGTGAACCCCAAACTTCTGCAGAGCAAAACAATCTTTAAAGAGCACATTCCTCCTGAAGTCCCAGTCCACCCATGACAAAGGGTTAAAGAAATAGGCTGAGCCATGATAACATTTCCAAGTATCTCCCTCTGGGAACCTTATGCCTGGAAATTATTACTTTCCTTCCTTCACTTCCTCCTACAGCACTTCTATGCCAGTCTGAGTCATACCTTTAAACTTTTAGAAAAAGCTAAATTGGGAATATTAAGGCAGCTCCCAATTTAGCTTTGCTCCTAGAGAGTAAAGTATAGATTTAAAATAGAACCCTCTCTGGAAACATCATTATAAGTTGCTATTCTAAGGTCATAGTCTCACAACTGAAGACCACCATGAGTAATTTGGAATGGAGGAACTGGGGAAAAAAATCTATGACGGAAGGTTAAGGACAATAAGATAATTTAGGACTGAGGTTATTTAACACGGTTGCTTATCCTTGTTGCTTCTATTTCCTCTCCTCCCATTCCATTTTTTTTCAATCAACAAGCAATTATTAAATGTCAAATGTGTACTAGGCACTATGCTAGGTACTGGGGATGAAAATACAGAAACAAAATCCTTGCCCCCTAAAAACTGGAAATTTTTCCCATCAGTTGGGGAATGGCTGAACAAGTTGTGCTATATGAATGTAATGGAATACTATTGTTCCGTAAGAAATGATGAGCAGGAGGATTTCAGAAAAACCTGAAAAGACTTAAATGAACTGATGCTGAGTGAAGTGAGCAGAACCAGAACACTGTACACAGTGATAGCAACACTGTGTGATGACCCACTTTAATAGACTTAGCTCTTCTCAGCAATGCAATGATCTAAGACAATTCCAAAAGACTCATAATGGAAAATGCCATCCACATCCAGAGAAAGAACTATGGAGTCTGAATGCAGATCAAAGCATACTATTCTCTCTCTCTCTCTCTCTCTCTCTCTCTCTCTCTCTCTCTCTCTCTTTTGTCTTTCTCATGGATTTCCCCTTTTGTTCTGATTCTTCATTCACAACATGACTAATACAGAAACATGATTAATATGATTATACATGTATAGCCAATACCAGATTGCATGCTGTCTTGGGGAGAAGGAAGGGAAGGGAGAGGGAAAAATTTAGAACTCAAAATCTCATAAAAGTAAATGGTAAAAACTTTTAAAAAAAATATCCTTGCTCCCACAGAGTTTACTTTCTATTGACAGAAAACAACAGGTTTGCATAACAACAGACTAGAATTGTAGACTGAGGTCTTAGAAAGGGCCTTTCTTGGTAAGAGGCTTTTCACCTCTCAGCTCACATGTCTGGTTCAGTCTTAGAGGAACCTGACCTCTAAAGAGAAAGTCAAACTCTTTCTTGCATTGTTTAGCTCATTATGCCATACCCTGGAAACCTGAGGGGAAATCCCTGAAAACTTAGGAGTCAAGTATCTCCCTAAAAGGAACCAGAAAGGTACTCATGGTACAATGTAGGCGAGGTATAGGACAGCTATTTATTTTCTCTATACGAAAGAAATGCTCAAAACCTGAAAGATTTATAATAATACCATCAACAAAGACTTAGAATATGACACCACACCCCATAGCACCTGTTATATACTCTGGAGGTGGGGCAGCAGGAAAGAGTTTTACTTAAAACGTTAAAACATGAAACATTTAGTGGGATGACTAAACATCAATTTTACCTTAACCTTGACTCTACAATCTCTGAACAACTCCTTCAAAGTCCATGTCGTTGGGAAAGTCAAACACAGTCTTGGTCTCCTCTTTTCTATGATGATCTTTTCTGAGAAGCGTTGTAGTAGCTACATTGCTCCTCCATTACAGGGCTTGGAGTCAGAAAGACCTGAGTTCAAATATGACCTCAATCACTTAGTAGCTATGTGACCCTGGGCAAGTCACTTAACCTCCATTAGCCTTAGTTTCTTCATCTGTAAAATAGATATAATAATAGTACCTATCTCCCAGTCACTTGCCAAAGCCCAAGCTTTGGCCCACTCAAGCAACACATGTGTCTGCTGTTATATAGTAACAGCCATCGTTGGTTTTGGGGAGAGGGGAGGTGAGGGGATGTTCTTCCCCTCCCCCAAGGGAAGCCTAAGAGAGAGCCTTTTTAGAGTGCCCACATACTTGGCAGAGAGGAAAAGAGAGTCTCACTCACTTCTTAATCTCTTACAATCTGGCTTCAGACACTCCCACTTACATTCTAACAGCTTTCTCCAAAGTTATCGGTGACCCTAGGGAAACCTCCATTCTGACTGGTGATTCCCTCCTGGGTCCACCATTTTAGGAAGGACCTCTGCCGTGCTTTACATCACTCAAGTTTAGATTCACTTACCAGACTATCTTTCCTCCTACTCTACCACTCTCCCCCCACATACGTACCCTGTATTCCTACTTCCAGCTTTCCTATGTGTGTTTTCTTCCACCAAAATGTAAGGTCCTAGAGGGTAGGAATTGCCTTATTTATTTGTGTTTATAATTCCAATATTTAACACAGTGCCTGGCACAATATATATGCACTTAATAAATGCTCTATGTGACCTTTAATTGCTAAATCCAATGGTCTTTTCTCAGTCTTCATCATTCCTTGACTCTCCTGTAGCTAATGATACTGTTGAGCAACTCCCTCCTCCAGAATGCTCTCTTCTTTCTTAGCTTTCATGCCCTTGCTTTCTTAATGATCTTTCTCTTACCTCTCTGACTGATCTTTCTCAATTTTCTTTACCAAAATCATTATACAACTCTAGCTTCTTAACCTTGGGTGTATACCCCAAGGCATTGTCCCCTGAGCTCTTTTT
>NW_020954559.1:12876681-12996273 GCF_900497805.2 Vombatus ursinus
TCTCTCTCTCTCTCTCTGTCTCTCTCTCTCTCTTTCTCTCTAACCTCATCAGTTTTCATGAGTTCAATCGTGTGGGTGACTCTCAAATCTAATATAAGCAGTCCTATTTTCTCGCCCCAATGTCAATCCTATACCGCCATGTGCCTGACAGACAAATCTACCTGAATGTTTTCTAGGTACCACAAAGTCAACATGTCCAGATCAGAATGCATTATATTTTCCTCCAAGCCCATCCTTTTTCTAAAATTCCCCAATTCTACTGATAGCACCACAATTCTTTGAGTCACTCCAGTTCAAAGCTTTGGAGCTATTTTTGACCCTTTCTTCTTCCAGGACCACATAGCCAATCAATTGGTCAAATCAAGTTGAACCTACTTCCATGACAAACTTTACATTCATCTTCTTCACATCTATTCACACATCCTGTATTCATTGTTCACAGCCTTAACACCTCTTGCCTGGACTATTGAAATACCTGTGAAAATTATTAGCCCTGACTCCAGTCCCATCCCTTTTTAATCCATCCTCCATAAAGCTGCCAAACTGAAATTTCTAAAAGACAGATCTGGTCATGTTACACACTTCTCAAAAAATCTTTGATGATTATTATTTTCAAAATAAAATTCTTTTTAAAAAAATCCTTAGTCTGGCATTTAAGGTCCCTCACAATTTATTTTTTCCTCCCCTATCCCAGCCTTTCCTATCCTATTTCATATTCCTCCTATTTATTCACTGAGTTCTAATAAAACGGTCCCAGTATCTGTTCTCTATATTTGACATTCTATCACCCTATTTCCTGCCTTTGTACAAGTGGTCCCTAATATCTGAAATACACTCTGTCCTCACCTCTTATGGCATTTACACCTTCCTTCTAAGTGCTACTTTCTCCTCTGTTGTTAGCATTTTCTTTCACCCAAAGTTACTTTGCATAGCTTTGTCCATAATTCTTATTTACTTATCTGTGTATATTTTGTATCTTCTCAATAGAATATAATTTCTTCGAGGGCAGTATCTCTGTCTTTGTATTCTGCCTTTGCTTTCAGTCATGTCCAACTCTTCGTGACCCTATTTGGGGTTTTCTTGGCAAAGATACTGGGGTGGTTTGCCATTTCCTTTTCCAGTTCATTTTACAGATGAGGACATTGAGGCAAATAGGGTTAAGTGACTTGCCCAGAGTCACACGGCTAGTAAGTGTCTGAGTTCATAATTAAACTCAGGTCTTCCTGATTCAGGCCTATCCCACTGCACCACTTACCTTATACATAGCAGGCACATAAAAATGTTTTTAAATTAAACTAAATTGAGATAGTAAAACTACACAATTACTATTTTAATACCTGTCTATAAAAATTGTTGAATGATTATTTATGAAAGAGAATGCAGTGAGCAGTTTTATTCATATCTACAAAAGGCAGATGATAAACACATGGATTTAAGCTGTTGTAGGAGGGATTCATGTCAGGTATAAGGAAACACTTCCTAGAGAATGAGGCTCCAACCTCACTCATGAGAATGGGTTACCAAAATAGGACCGATTCTTATCTGCCTAGGACAATTTAATGGAGACACTGTAGATTAGGAGATGTGCTGGCTCATAGGATCATCAGACCCTGACACATTGTACACACTTAATGAAGGTTTATTGCCTTGCTTTGTTGCCTTAAATGGCATCTAATCCAAGCTTTTGTTGTACAGATTAGAAACTGAGGCCCATAGAGGTGAAATAACTTGCCCAAAGGTCACACTGGTAGTAAGTAGCAAAGGGAGAAATCAAACTCAGGTCCTCTAACTCTCAATCCAAGATCAAGTCATTACTTTAAGGTCCTTTCTGACTTTTTACTTTGTGAGAAGAAACAAAAAGATGTGATTGGAATGAGTTGCCTAGACCAAAGATCCCCACAAAGCAGTTTGAACAGATCCCCGTGATTCTTCTCCATAGCTTTATAGGCCCATAGAGTTCAAGCTGGAACAGTTTATCAAGTCTACCCTGCCTCATTTTACAGATAAGGAAGTGGAGGCAAAGAGGTCAATTGACTGGTGCAAGGTCCTTCAGACAGTAAGACCTAGAGCCAAAATTCTAACCTAGGTCCTCAGCCTCTAAATCCCCTGTCCTTAGGTGGAAATACAGGTTACCCTATAGACTCCCGAACAATTCAATTTAGCAAACATTTGTTATGCATCTATTATATCATTCAAGGCATGGTGCTAGGTGCTAGACCAGTGACCAACTATCCTCTGAGATAATTAAACCTACACTGTTTTTTTTTCATTTGGAAGACATTTTCCCCAATCATCTTATTTAGTATATCCCTTCCCATGCCTGACCCTTCAGGAATTGGACTGCTTTATATACTTTTTCCTAAGCAAAAACGAAATCACAACCCTAAAACAGTAACCAGGGTGACCATCTGCCACAGAAGAAATATAAAGCAGGAAATGTCGAGTGAGATACTATCCATAGATGTTTTCTTTTAACTGCATTTTCACATTTTCTGCCTTTTAAAAAAATCATAAGAACCATAAGAAGAAGAATTTTACTATCACTTCTTTTATCTTTCCTTCAGTGTTACTACTCTGAAGAGGATTTAGGTCCCTGTCATGCAAATGGAATGGACTAGTGATGAGGGTGGTGACCTGGGTTTCCTGGGGGATTTAAACAGTAGAGTGCTGTTGTGAGAAAGGCCCCACTGGTCCATCAAGAAACCGTTTTAAAGTAATCAGTGTCCAACACCTCATTAGAATATCAAATCAGTCATCTGAAGCTTTGTCTGAAGGGATTGTTGTCTTTCTGGAAGGTGAAGATTTCAGGCGTTTTTCTTCTTCTGGACAAAGATTGACACAAGCTTGATTTTGTCAGGTATTTTCTGTGGAGCACAAACCAGAAACGGGTTGTTGGAATCTTCCCCGCCCCCCTCAAATGAGTGTTTTAGCTTCAAAAGAGTTGTTCTGGACACATAAAAATAAGCACATTAATAATCTGAATATTATTTTCAGAAATACAAATCAATGTCTTCTTTAAAACTTTGCCTAGAAAGATGCCATCATCTCCAAGTAAATTCCCTTGGTCCCCCTGATTCTTCAACATAAACTTGGGAGTCAGATAGAATTCCCTGCAAAGTAGGCCAATCAATCAATCATCATCTATTAAGAACCTATGTTCTTTATAATGATGTGGCAGAGACTGTTTAAAGCACTGAGGATATAAAGAAAGAAAAATGAACAAGTACCTGCTCTCAAGAAGTTTGCCTTCTATCGTGCCAGGTAGATTTCCGGAATATAGGATCACCAAGGAGCATACCTGGGGGAAAAGTAAGCTTTTCCTTTTTCCTTACTAGGCAAGTACAGAAATGCAGCTTGCCCCCACAAGTGACCTGGCAAATGCCAATTTCCAAACAGAGTAATGACTCTATTGAATTGAGAACCTGTCAAAATTGGTTTGATCATCACTTTCTGAGAAACTCTGACAAAATAAAACTCATTAATGCAAAATCCCACAAAGTGATCCCAGGATATTCAACTGGTCAGTCAGTCAATTATTAATTCAACAAAGCACATGTATTAAGCACTTACTGTATGCTTAGCAACTTTCAGAATTTTCAGCTTTTTCCTAAAAAGCTGTGCTGAATTTTATTCTAATCATATCCTAGCCTATTCCACCCCATTCCCATCCTATCCCATCCTATCCTATTCAATCCCATACCAACCTACCCTAACCTATCCTGTCCTATTCTATCCTATACTATTCAAGCCTATACCAACCTATCCTATCCTACCCCGGTCCAGCCCAACCCAGTCCATTCCATCCTATTCTTTTCTACTCTACTCTATTATATTCTAATCTCTTCAACACACTTTTTTATTCAGTACCTAACACATACACGGCACTTTGGTGGGTAATTAGGGATACAAAGACAAATGGGAACCAGTCCCTGCCCTCAGAAAACTTATATTCTACCAGGAAAATGGGAGGGGGAAAAGAGGAGGAATATACCACATACACAGATAAATGTTAAGTGCTAAATAGATATCCCCCCAAAAAAGTCAAAGGCTCATATAGTTAAAGTTGGACCTTACATAAAGATCTTAATTTAACCCCCTCATTTTATAGATGAGAAACATGAAGCTCATAGGAATGATGTGACTTGCTCAAAGTCATATAGGTAGTCAGTGGTAGAGCCAAGATTCATACCCAGGTCCTCCGACTTTAAAATCCAATGCTTTTTCCACTATACTATGTTGTCTCCCAATAAGAAGTTTCAAAATTGTTCTAAAAAACCAGCAACATAAGAGATGTTCAGTCTTCATTCAGGGAGCTCTCTGCCTTTTCTCTCTCCTTCTGGTCAATTGCTTTGCCTTCTATGATGAGTTTAAATGAACTAAATGACTTGAAGATCTTCTAAGACCCATGAAATGAGGACAGGTCTGAGTAGTTCCTTATGGATCACTTTGTAAAAATAGTAGATCTCAAGTCTATAAAATAAGTCATCATAGGTATTTTTAATTTTAGAAAACATAGTCAGTCCACATTGGACCCCATTTTTGCATCAACCCCCCATTCATTTTTGTGATGCTGGCAGCTGTCCTAGCAACACACTAGTTCCATTTTGGAGGTTTAGACATGTCTTTTAGTCTTCAGTCCTGTCCCTAGTTCTGGCTTTTCCTGCTTACAGAGCATTTTATTAGAATGAGCAAGCACAATGCTGACCTCGTGTTCAAGAGATCCAGACACTCATGTTTTCCTCCTTACCCTTCCTAATCTGAATGGGCTCCTTGAGATTCTTCTGTGAGGCCCCTATGATACAAGCTGCCCACTATTGGTTAATACTACTATTGGGTAGTACTACAATGCTATTAGGTACTCTACAGACCTGAAAGTGTTAATAGTGAAGAGCAGATTTTATTCCCTATGATTCACAGGAGAATCATGAGGCGTTTATCACTTTTCTGAATCTGACTGTTCATTGAAGCCTCTCAGAATTGAAACCTTTGCTCTCCTAGATAATCTAACTAATAACAACATTCATCATCTCCCACCTCCCCCCCACCCCTCCCCTAGAAAATAAATTGCTCTCTACTAACTCATTTTGAAGAGCCGCTGTGGGAATTACATTTTTAAAAATATAAAACCCTGCATCTTTACAATATATACAATACAAGAATAGTCCATTAAAAATGAATCAAAACTACACTTCAATAATCATAGACTTAAGTAAATTCCAAAGGGTTAGATTCAAATAATTCTATATTAGAATCTATATAGATTCTAATAAAACATGTTAACAGGATTAATTCAGTATTTACAATAATGTAATAATGTATTATTGATTTAACTGGATCTATTTTTCTCCCTTCGAATCTATACATCATGATGTCTTCTTCCCCTTTGAGCTTAGACGGAAACTTGCAATGTGACCTTCTAAGCAGTAAGGAGGAAGAAAAGACATCCTTTTGTCCCTTCGATATTTCTTATTCCACCAGGACCTCAGGGAGAATAATCTTCCAAGGATAAATTGTACTTGATACTCTCTGTGGTGCCACAGGTCTAATGTATCCCAAACCCAAGGACATGACTTGTTGGTATTTTTATTTGAGTTATAGCTGTTGTAGCATCTCCTATTCTAGATTAAGCCCCCTTCATACATAGGTTGACCTACAGGAAAAAACATAAGTATGTGAAAATGAGTAACATGGAAAAAACGGCAAGAAAGATAAATGGAAATTGGTTAGTAGAAGGCATTAAACACCAGGTTGAGGTGCCTATACCCTATTGTTGAAAGAAAGACAGAGAAAAAAAGAAAGAAAGAAAGAAAGAAAGAAAGAAAGAAAGAAAGAAAGAAAGAAAAGAAAGAAAGAAAGAAAGAAAGAAAGAAAGAAAGAAAGAAAGGAAAAGAAAGAGGATAGGATTACTTATTAGAAATCTATTAAAAGAGAGTGGGTAAGAGATAGTAAGGGCCCAGACTGGAGTGGTAGCCATATTAGTGGAAAAAAAGAGGAGAGATGTCAAAGATGATGTTGAGGTAAAATTCCAAGGTCTTAGATACTGAGAGGATGTGGGGAAAACTGCAAAAGAAGTCAAAAAATGTCATAGGGAGACAGAGATGCAGAAAGAGAGAAAGCTCCTTTTAGTTCCCCTGAACCTGCAGAGGGTAGCAGGCAAGAAGACTATGTATGTGTGTATGAGTGTATGTGTGTGTATATATGTATATATATATGTAATTTTAAAGTATCAAAGCATTTTTCACATGATATCTCATTTGAGCCTCACAACCCTCCCATAAGGCATTGCAAACCTTATTGTCCTCATTTTACACATGAAAAAACTGAGGCTGTGGTAAGTGACATGCCCTTAGCCATGCAGCAAGTAAGTGTCAGAAGTGAGAATGAACCCTAGGTCTCCCTGAGTCCACGTCTGCGCTCCATCCACTATGACACACTGTTTCATCAAGATATCATTTATTAAGGGCCTGGAATGAGCAAAGTACTATGCTGGGTGCTGTGGGGCCAAGGGTAGAAATACAAACCATAAAAGGGTCTTGCCTACCTAGGACTTACAAAGGCTTTCCTGTTGCCTTCTGTCTTATACCTTATTATAGATGGTTGCCTGTTTTTTGTTGGAGGCAATCAGGGTTAAGTGACTTGCCCAGAGTTATACAGGTATTAAGTATCTGAGGTCACATTTGAACTCAGTTCCTCCTGACCCCAGGGCTGGCACTCAATCCATTGTTCCACCTAGCTGTCCCTAGATAGCTGCCTATTTTGCCTATTTGTGGTGGTCCTTGCCTACCTAACCTAGTTCTCCCTCAGCGTTAGAAAAAGTCCAAACTATAATAGCTTCCCTGTGGGGTGATAATATAGAATCGAAGAAAGTCAGAAAAGACCTGAGGTCAGTCAGCCCAACCCCCTTATTTTATAAATGAAAAGATTAAGAGTTAGACAAGGGAAGCAACCTCCCATCACACATTGACCTGATGTCAGAACCTTGACTAAAACTCAGAGATTTCGACTTAGAAAGTCCACTCAAAATCACACATGGGGGACCACAGGGGCCACTCCAGATTTCTAGCATGTAGGCAACAACATTTCTATAACTCTTTAAGGTTTGCAAAGTAAGACAGATAGACAGATATATAGAGATATACACATATACACATACATGTATATGTGTACATGTGCATGTACATGCATGTGTATATATTAACCTGTGTGTATTATATGTGTGCATACATGTATATATTTGTATGTATGTGTATGCATATGTATGTGCGCTTATATGTGTATATGTATTATGTATATAGCTTCATTTAATATATATCATATATATATATATACATTTTCTTATGTGTTTTAGAGATGAACAGAGTATTGGCTCTGGAGTTAGGAAAACTCTTCCTCCTAACTACCTCTGACACTAGCTGTATGACCTTGGGCAAGTCACTTAACCCTGTTTGAATCAGATTCCTCCTCTGTAAAATGATCTGGAGAAGAAAATAGCAAACCATTCCCATATCTTTGCCAAGAAAACCCCAAATGGGGTCGTGGAGAGTCGGACATGACTAAAAAATGACCAAACAACATCAGAGAGTATATAACTGCCTAAAAAAGGTAGAATTGGGAGAGTCATGAGGGATGGGAGTATTTGCTTTAGGTAGTGTTACCTTTTAAATATGAATTAACTTTTCTAGAAAAATCAGAACAAAATAGAATTGTAGAATGTTGCAACTGAAAAGAATCTTGGAGATCATCTGGTCCAACTATCTCATTCTGCAGATGAGAATGCATAAGCATTCTTGCAAACTATAGTTAAGTTTTGGAAGGTAATGTTGTAGGGATGTGCTGGAGCCAGTTCTAATTAATTGATTAGTGAGAGTCAGCTGTTAAATATTAAGCCTGAACATTTACACCTCTGGAATTGTCAAACACTACAAAATCAGGATTTATTAATTTGTTGATTGCCCAGACTTAAGAAAGTGATGAAGAAAATGTTGATAATACAGATTAACTCTAAAAGTATGTCCTGTGTATTTTTTCCCCCAGAAAATCAGTTGCTAAACATTGACCAACACAGTTACACATGACCAGTAATGACATACAAGGGGCAAAAAGCCAGTCTTTGAGTAAAGAATACCAGGGTTCAGAGACAGTCTCTGACACAGACTAGCTGTGTGACCCTGGGCAAAGCACTTAATCTCAGAGTTTTCCAAGTAATTCTCAAATAATATAATTTACTGATGAGATGCTGATCTATATCATTTGAGGAAGTTTCCAGAATAGAAGTTTCATACAACAGTGAAATTGCAAGTCTGGCATCCCTCGCCCTCAAAAAACAAGATCAGGCTTAGAATTGTTCAAATCAAAATAAATTGCACAATGTATAGATCACTGGGCCTGGAGTAAGGGAGACCTGACTTCAGATCAGGCCTCAAACATTCATTAGCCATGTGACCCTGGGGAAGTCACTTAACCTCTGTTTGCTTCAGTTTCCTCATCTGTAAAATGGGGATAGTAATAGAACCTATCTCCCAAGGTTGTTGTAAAAATCAAATGAGATAATAATTGTAAATCATTTAGCACAATATACATATATGTGTATGTATTATATGTGTGTTATATATACATATATATCATATACACACATATACATATATACACACATATATTTAAATATATGCATGCAGACACACACATTGGAGAAAAAAATGGCAAATCACTCTAGTATTCTTGCCAGGAAAATTTCAAATGAGGTCACGAAGAGTCAGACACAATTGAAAATGACTGAATAATAAAAATATATAATATATATATTACTTCACTATACTTATACTATTATATATATTTACATATATTACTATATTATCATATTTAGTAATTACTTATATATACTTATTACTTATACTATGTAATTATACTATATAATTCATTATATATTAATATATTACATATATACATATGTAATAGCATACATTATAAATATTAAACATAAGTGTTACATAAAGGATAACCTATTATTATATCCTTCCTCTCTTTACAAACATTTTCCCTTTCCCTTCCCAATCAAAACATTATCTCTTTTTTAAGGACAGATATTTTTTCACCTTTTATCCTCTGCCCATAATCATTATTCTAGATACTGTGTAAACTGGAACATCTATAAGCAAAAGAGGTAATCATGCTGGCAAGGGACACTTTGGTTCATTTTCTTTCAAGAAACACTAAATTTATAAATACATATATGTTACATATATATGTTTATATATATTATATGTGTATGTATGTATGTATATACAAACGGTGTCTCTTTGAGGGACACATGGAACCCTTAAAACCCAGAAAAATACTCCAAGTGACCCATAGTCATGACTACCCGATCCTAGTGAATGACACTTTTATTTCTTAGCAGTTGATTTTTTTTAAACAAAGGATAGTTACCCAAGGTCCAGGAGGTGAAAAGTTCTTCGTATTCCTAAGCAATTTCACCTTTGGTACAACTGATTCCACCTGGACTATGGAGCCTTAAAAAAATTGCCATAGGAGAACAATGAAAGGAGTGTTTTTCCTTTCAAGTATTCACTGTACAAAATCATTTTTATCTGCAGAGACTGGGAGCAAGCTACTTCCTGCCTTCCGTGCTGCGAAATTGGAAAGTATAATGACTTCACAATACCCTGCTGAGCTGAGTTCTTCTCAAAAACGTGTGACTCCCATTTCTCAGCCATTTAGGGCAGGCCCTCAGCCAACTTAATATTGGGTTGATTTCACTGGGACTTTTGGATGTTCCTAAAAATGAAATCACATCCTCAATAAAAGGTGTTCTTCTGCAGTAAGTGTTATTGCTGCTTTCTCATTTTAAGACTTTTTTGGCAATGGATTTTAATCTATATGGAAGTCACTGCCCTTCCCTGGATCTCAGTTTCCTTATCTGAAAAATGAAGGGGTTGGACTAGACAGCTTCTAAGTTCCTTTTTAGCTATAAATCTTTGGTTCTACCCAAAGAGGTACAGACACATTGGCCAATTTGGGTTGAAATTTGTAGTCAATGTCAAAGTCTGTTTGAACAAGGGCTTACATTAAAGAAATGTCAGTGATCATCACCATTGTTGACAACAAAGTTTCAAAATGAGAAAATAGAAAAATAAACCCTCTGAAGACTATCCTATTTCATCAATCTCCAGAATATTCAAAATGCTGAAGCCCATCTATGTACAGATGTGTTACATACCCTGTTTCAAAACTCTTTGCTTGAGTATTAAAGATGGAGATGGTAGAGCCTATACACATTTAGACACAATAATCTAAGGATCATTTCTCCCCCCTCATTCACTCATTAGAAATTCAATAAAAACACCAGTGCCAGCAGGTTCAAAACTCTAATATTAAGATGTTAGGGTCAATGTTTCTAATGGAACCCTTTCTTCCTGAGAATTCCATTCCTCCACAAGTTGGCCCAACCTGAATGTGTCAAACTTCACAATTCAGGTTAAGGTTGATTTTTACAACTCCCATTATGTAAATGTAATCTAGCCTCTGTACTTACACCCCCAATGCCACCTGGATCACCGTAGTGAGGCTAGCTAAATAAAATAACAACAACAATGACTAGCATATGTGTCTAAATCTAATGGCCTTTTTCCATTCTCCACCTTCTTTGTCTTTATCAGCTTTTGACACTTTTGACCACCTCCCTCTCTTTTGATACTCTATTCCCTTGACTTCCTCTTTTTTCTTCTGCCTGTCCTCCTACTTAATCTCACTGCTCCTTCTCATAGCCCTTCACTGGTTCACCTCTCTTTTCCTGTTTCCGAGGCATGGGCATCCCTAAAGTTTGGTCTTCATCTCTCTCTCTCTCTCTCTCTCTCTCTCTCTCTCTCTTGCTCAAGTTGTTATATCTATGCACTTTATTCCCAAATCTATCTATCCAGCCCCAATTTTTTTTCTTGAGCTCCAGTCCCATATTTTTAATTGCCTGAAGGACATTTCCATGTGGATGTCCTTCTACCTTCTCTAACTCAACATAGCCAAAAATGGAACTAATATTCTCTCCCTTTCTCAACTTGTGGACTTTCTCTATTTATTTTGATACACCACCATCTTTCTTCTGATGCAAGTTTGAAATCTCAATCATCTTTGGCCCTTCACACCTCCTCCTCATCCCACGTGTTACCAAGTCCTGTCGATTTAACTAACACAATATCCATCCCCTTTTCCCCACTCACTCTGCCTTCACCTCAATTTGGACCATCATTGCCTCTTGCATTGACTATTTTTATAGTCTCATAACTGCTTTCCTGGATTCCAGTCCCTCCTGACCTCAGTACATCTTTTATATACCTGTTGAAATACTTTTATTTTTTAATTTTGTTTTTAATTTATGGAATAAAACAAATATTCCCCTAATATAGCACAATAAAAAAGATGATTGTAGATGAAACTGGAAATCTACTACACACAACTTGCTATTTCTTTCAAATACACAACATAATTATCAAGTACATTACCTTTTTTTTTTCTTCCCTCCCCCCATTCTAGAAATGGCTACTATTAGAGGCAATCGGGGTTAAGCGACTTTCCCAGGGTCACACAGCTAGTAAATGTCAAGTGTCTGATGGCAGATTTGAACCCAGGTCGTCTTGACTCCAAGGCCAGAGCTCTATCCACTGCACCACCTAGCTGCCCCTCAAAGCCATTCTTAAAGTAATATTGCTGCTATGTATACAATGTTCTCTTGGTTCTACTCATTTTACTCTTTATTATTTTATGCAAGTCTTTTCATGTTTTTTTTCTTTTTCCTTTTAGGCAATTGTGGGTAAATGACTTGCCCAGGGTCACATAGCTAGCAAGTGTCAAGTGTTTGGTCTGAGGCCGGATTAGAACTCAGGTCCTCCTGACTTCAGGGCCAGTGCTCTATACACTGCACCACCAAGTTGCCCCTATGTTTTTCTAAAAATCATTTCATCATTTCTTATAGCACAGTAGTATTCCATCACAATCATATACTACAATTTGTTTAGTCATTCCTCAATTGATGGGCATCACTGCAATTTCTAGTTCTTTGCTACCACAAAGAGAGCTATTATTGACATTTTAGAGAATATAGGCTCCTTTCCTTTTTTCTTAATCATCTTTGGAAATAGACCAAGTAGTAGCATTGCTGAGTCAAAGGGTACAGGTAGTTTAGTAACTCTTTGGGCATAATTCCAGATTGCTCCAAAATTGCTCTCCCATTTCCATATTCAAAACCTTTCAATGACTTCCCATGGCCTATAGGACAAAATTCAAACTCCATATACTGGCATTATCAAATAAAGATATTAGTCTTCTATAATTTGGCTTCTAACTATCTATCTAGCCCTGTTTCATTCTACTCCCATTCATATACCCCAGCTTCCAGCTAAATTGGGCTCCTGCAGCATTCCTCATACCTGAAACACATTATTACACCTCTGCTGGATAAAGGCCTCTTCTTCCTTCAAAGGTAGTTCAAATGCAATGTCCTTGTTGAAGGCTTCCCTGAGATTTCCACTTCTCCATATCTCTTTTTCTTTCTTCCTTTTTAAAAAAATAAGTGTGGTTAACGTCTTTTGTTTTTATATCACTGCCAGTTTTAGATACGGCAAATTCTCAGACAAATTAAACCCTCACTCACAACGAAAAAAAAAACAGTTAAAAACAACTCATACAAAATCCAGCCTCAGACACTTGACACTTACTAGGTATGTGACCCTGGGCAAGTCAATTCACCCCAATTGCCTCACCAAAAAGCAAAAAAAATAAAAAACCAACTCAAACAGTGACATATGACAATGTATACAATATTCTGTCCCTACACACACACACACGCACGCACGCATACATGCACACACATGCACACATATACACCTCTTTGCTCAGAGTATGTAGGTACGTTATCTGTTCTCTAGTATGAAGATTGATTATTACAGTTACTCAGGGGTCAGCTTTCTTTCAGTAATCTGCTTATTTACATTGAGTCATTATGGAAACTGTTCTGCTTCTGCTTATTTCAATTAGCATCAGTAGATAAAACTTTCCTACATTTCTTTGAATTCCTCATATTTATCATTCCTTAATGCAAAATAATAGTCTGTTACATTTATAAATCATAGTTTTGGGGCAGCTAGGTGGTGCAGTGGACAGAATGCCAGGCAAGGAATCAGGAAGATTCATCTTCCTGAATTCAAGTCTGGCCTCAGGTACTTACTAGCTGTGCGACCCTGGGCAAGTCACTTAACGCTATTTGCCTCAGTTCCTCCTCTATAAAATGAGCTGCAGAAGGAAATGACAAATCACTCCAGTATCTTTGTCAAGAAAACCCCGAATGGGACACAGAGAGTCAGACATGAATGAAAAAGAAGAACAAATCATAGTTTTATACATAGCCCTCTAATCACTGGGCATATGCTTTGTTTCCAGTTCTTTGACATCACACACAAACACACACACACACACACACAATGCTGCTCTAAATATTTATGAAATTTTACTTTTTGTCTTTGACCTCTTTGGGGTATCTCAATCATAGTGGGAACGCTAGGTCAAAGGATATAGACAGTTCAGTCAGGCCCTTGTTTTCTTGAAAACTTGGATAAAATGCTACCTTTTCTACAAAGCTGTCCTAACTCTCTCCCTCCCAGCTCTTAATCCTGCCCCAAAACATTGTTTTTATTTTGTACATATTTATACATGTATATGTTGTTTCTTCCTGAAGAATATAACTTTTATAAGAATGAAGGCAAGGATTGTTTCTTTTCTGACCTTGTATCCCCAGAGCCTAGCACAATGCCTATATACATATTGGATGATTAATAATGCTTGTTGATTAATTAATTAATTATTATTTAATGTTAATTAATTAATAATTCCAATTTTTTATCCCAGAATGATTAAATCACTTCACAGCTTTATGAATAAGTTCAATAAGGCACCTGTCTTCCTATAAGCCCTTCTTGTGTTATTTTTAGGTATATAGAGAGCTCGACGTAAGAGTCGAGTTAGACCTGAATTCAAATCTGGCTTCAGACACTTAGCTGTGAAACCCTGGGCAAATCACTTAACCTCTGGCTGCCTCAGTTTCTTCATCTGTAAAATGAGGATAATAATATCACCTACCCCTCAGGATTGTTGTAAGGATAGAATAAGATAATATTTGTAAAGCACTTTGTAAACTTGAATACTAGATATTATTATTATTATTATCTATCAACTTATAAGGTGTGAGGTAAAACTTCAAAATTTTAAAATTTACATTTTTCTTATTACTAATCGTTTGAAACAAGTTTTCAAGCAGTTGTTAATAATATATAATTCTTTTTTCGAAAATTTTCTTCATACCCTTTGGTCTATTACCTAGTTCTTCCCTATGTTATGGTACTTTGACTAAATACCTTCTTTGCCCTTATCACATTCTTCTTTGGATTGTACTTACTTGAAGAAATTTGTTCTATTAGATTTTAAGCCCCTTGAGAGCAGGAGCTATTGTTTTTCTTCTCTATAGACCCAATGCCTAACATGATGTGCATAAAATGGGTGCTTAATTGGTTTTTGATTTTGTATCCTTTTATATTTTAGTGTTATGTCACTTCCAAAAAGTTTTTACATACCGTGATTCCAAAAATCAAATGGTGCTTAGCACAGAGTAGATGCCCAAAAATGTTTTTTGGCAGTTAAAAGAAACCTTTTATATGAACACAGCTATAACTATCTTAGGAAGATCCAACTTTACAGGAAAGCTAGTTGGACATTAAGATTACTGCATCCTCTGTATTTGACTGTGAGTAGAAAGAAAGCTGACACTGTACTTGACCTTGTTCTTCCATAGACTCATAGAATGTTAGGGGTGAATGAAATCTTAGAGATAATTTAACAGCGATCATTTAGTCCAATAACCTTACTGAGGCAGTAGGCAACACAGAGAATAGAGTACTGGGCTTAGAGTCAGGAAGACCTGAGTTCAAATGTGACTACTAGCTGTATGACCCTGGGCACTTAACCTTTGTTTGCCTCTGTTTACTCACCTGTAAAATGGAGATAATAATGGCACCTACCTCCCAGGGCTGTTATAAGATAATAATTGTAAAGTGCTTAGCATAGTGCCTCACACATAGTAAGAGCTAGGTAAATGTTAGCTATTATTATTTTATGTAATTACATGTATAAATGTATTATACATAATAAATATATATATATATATATAAAATAATAGTAGACGAGGACAACAAGGGTACTATGTGCCAATCTGCCCCATGAGTCCAATCACTCACTGTTTCTGGATTTCAGAAGTCACACAACTAGTTAGTGGGAGCCAAGATCAGACTCCAGTCCTTTTAACATTTTGTACTTCAGGGTTCCCAAGGACTAAATCATGTACTCGCGTCCTTCCAATCAAACTGAGAATGCAAATCACAGATGTTGATAAAGTTTCCATGTTTCTTGAATCATTTTCTAAGCAATGCTCTTTAAATTATAATTACAGTTTTATTGACTACATGCTCAACAAAATGATAAAAATCCAGCAATAGGCCACCAATGAAGCATCTCTCTCATTTCTCTCTATGTAGCTTTGTGAGGTATCATTATCACCCATAACAACCATTAAAACCAAGTATCAGGATAAACAGAACTTAGAACCAAGCTTTTGAATCTCTCTACTGAAAAATGTTAAGCCAAGATTTGTACAAATAATGAATATTAAATAATAAATATTCAATCACACTGCTTTTACTAAGACATTATTAATCATTTTAGTGAGAGCACAGTTTTGCCCAACTAATAAAATATAATAAAATTGTTTTAAAATATTATTTCATGTATCCCATTTTATTTATATTTTTGTGTATCTTTAATGATATACTTAGCCTACATATTATATCCATGTACAACAGTATATCTATATAAACTATATATTATATACCTACAACTTATACACTTGTACAATTGTATATATATATAAAATTGTGAATATATATATATACACACACACAATTGTACATGTGTATAATATATAAATAAATAAACTAATATACACTGGGGTACTTGGTCAAGAACATTTACTGATCAAAGTACACTGTAGCTATGTGACCCTGGGCAGGTCACTTAATTCCATTGCCTAGCCAAAAAAAAAGTACACTGTGAAAAAAGTTTGGAGATCACTGGTATAGACTGAGGGCAGGTTGTTGGACCCGGATTCAGGAAATCCTTTATTCAGATTACATCTCTGAGACTTACTAGCTACATGATCTTGGGCAAGATCTTTGACCTAGCTGATCCTATCTCCCCATTAGCAAAATGGGAACACTATCTATCATTGCTACCATACAAGGCTGTTATGATACTAAAATGAGAAAACTATAACTAGTTATTGAAAATTTAGGTAGTTAGTTATATAATAAAACACTTTGCAAATGAAGTGCTATGTGAATTTCAGTTATTATCATCATTGTTGGTTGCTTCTTTTGGGGGTGGGGTGGGATCCTAAAGCTATGTTTTCATTGGTATAAAGACGTCCCATCACGCTTCCATGATGAAATACGCTTTCATCATGGAAGTTCCCTGCATCAAGTACATCCATTAACATAGATTTCTAACTCATGTTTAATGGTCAATCTAAGAAAGCTGTCTGAACACTAAGATATAAAGTGGCTTGCCCACGGTCCCATAGCTAGTATGAGTCAGAGTCAGGATTTCCTGGCTCCCAAGAGGGTCCTCTCTCTACTGCTTCTCATGGTCTCTCACTATTGCTCCATTCCATTCAATTTCATGAACACTTCTATGTTAAGGTTGGCTAAAGGAGATCATGGCTTCAATGAAGTCTTGAGGACTATGATTAGATTTGTACTATCCTATGGGGCTACACTTAGACCTCTCTAAGGTAGGTGGCCCAGTGGATAGAGCATTGTGCCTGGAGTCAGGAAGACCTGAATTCAGATCCTGCCTCAGACAGTTACTAGCTGTGTGACCCTGAGCAAGTCACTTAACCCTGTTGGCCTCAGTTTCCTCAACTGTAAAATGAGCTGCAGAAGGAAATGGCTCCAGTATCTTTGCCAAGAAAACCCTGAAGGGGGTCACAGAAAAGTCGTACATGGCTGAACAACAATAATACTGTACTTAAAGAATCAATATCCTAGACCTAGAGTTGGAAGGGAACTTAGAGGTTCCCTTTCCTAGTCCCATCATTTTATAGATGAGTACCAGAGAGGCTCAGTGAATGACTTAACCAAGGTCACATTGGTAGTAAGCATAATAGGCAGTATTTGAACCCAGGTCTTTTGTCTCCAAATTCAAAATCATGTGATCCCTAAAAGCTTTTTCCTATTTTTTTGATTCTTTGATTCAGTAAAAATGAAAGCATATTTATCTAAAAGGGAAAAAAATGAGCCATTCCTGGGAGAAAATTTGTTAGTATTAATCATAATTGTAGGAAGATTAATATGAAAGTAAGTTCTAATGCTATTTTCTGCTGGCCAGAAACAACTATGGAAGAGCCCCCTACCCAAGGTCTCATCCAACCTAAATTGTAGAGTATAATTAAGTGACTTGACTCACGCAGTGAATAAATGTCTGAGGCCAGATTTGAACTCAGGAAGATGAGTCTTCCTGCTTCAGGCCCTGCATTCTATCCATTGTGCTACCTAGTATATAACTACGTACTATGTGCCAGTCACTGTGCTAAGCATTGTGTCAAAAATGACAGTCTCTATTCTCATGAGTTTCATATTCAATCAAACATTTGTAAACCTTATAGCACTATAGAAATGTTACTTATTATCATTACCATTATCAGCATCACTATCATCATACTGGAGTGCTTATTTTTAAATAGATGAAGTAGCAAAATATCTATAGAGTATGATTTCTAGGGAAACAGAAAGACCGATATCCAGCCCTCAGATAGAAGCTCTACTCCATCTTTTAGATGCTATAATTTCACCATTACACAGTCCCTTTAGGTTAAAGATTAGAAAATGTCAATTTTCCTGGTAGAACTAGGGTTAAGCTTTTATCAGTAATTTGTACCTTTGTCTGAATGAGCGTTCCTTTATTAATCCAGATAGCTTACCCACACAAAGTGTTTTCTATACCTTGTTTCATTTGAAACTCACAACCTGGAAAGCAGGTTATATAAATGTGACTCTTGTTTTATAAAAATGAAAAAGCCAACATGTAGAAAAGTCTAGTGAATTATGTGAGACAAAACAGCTAGTAACATAGAGGATAGGGAGCTGGGCCTGGAGTCAGGAAGAGTCAAACTCAAATCCAACTTCAGCTGGATTTACTAGTCATATGACCATGGGCAAGTCACTTAATCTCTGATTGTCTCGGTTTCCTCAACTATAAAATGAGGATAATAATAGCACCCATCTCCCAGGGTTGTTGTGAGGATCAAAGGAGATATTTGTAAAAGTTTTTAGCACAGGGTCTGGCACATAGTAAGTGTTATATAAATACCTATTGCCTTCCCTCCCCAATTAAGACCTCTCAGACCATAAATGATAGTAGCTAGTCTTGAACCCAGGTTAAACTGTACACTAAACCCATGGTCCTACTACTACATTGTACAGCAACTCAGGAGATAAAGTGAGATGAGAACTCTCCAACAATGGGTAGCCATAGAGGGAATAAGGTACTCCTAAGTTCAGAAAGGAAAGTCGAAAAAATGGAAGGTTGGAATTCTGAAGTCAAACTTAGCCTACTTCACAATTTGCCCAGATGCAGTTCCAGGCCCAAGAGCTGTCCTCAAATCCAAGGCATTCCTAACCATACTCAGCTGAATCTGGGCCTGTGAGGCAGACATCAGGAAGAAATCTTCCAATCTGATTACACCAAAGGTGACCATCTATCCAGTTCCATGCAACAGCAAACCAGCTCACCCAGTAAAGCATATGGCTGGGTGGAAAGAAGGGTAAAGGTAAATCAGCAAAGGGATAGGACCTGTGCAAGTACTTCCAGTCAATGTCCAGCTATCATGGCTGCCTTGTTGAATTGAAATCTGAGAGGTTAGAAGGGGGTGAGGCTCAAATTAGAGAACATGACAAGCTGCATATCCTCCTTACTTTCAATTTTCTTACTCCTAAGGCCTTTGGAAATCAAGGATCATATATAATTAAATACTTAGTTTAAGGACAGAAACTGCCAGAATTTATACACAGAGAAAAGCAGGTCAAAAGCATTCAAAAACAGTAATTTTTTTTTGTACAGCACTACACAAAGTACTTTCACATACATTATTCCATTTCATACTCATAAGGAGGCAGTTAGGCAGGTATTGTGTCCATATTACAGATGAGGAGATTGAGACTCAGAAAAATAACATGACATGACTAAAGTTACATCCAGTTTTTTATGCCAAGTCCAGTGCTTTATCCATCATATCCCACTGTCCTACCTACCTACCCACTACAGTATGATATAGGACCACAATTCTGTAAGAAAACAAACAAAAACATTTGTACAGTGTGCAGTCCAAAATTGTCCAATCTGCAAGAAAACCCACTGAGGCAGAGCTCCAAGCCAATAGCACTTTATTAAAGGGTCCATGGCTCCTTCCAATGAAATGGACCTCAGATCTTCTTCATCATCTCAGATGCCCCTGGTCCCTAGGACTTTGTTTTCATAGGGTTTGATATGTGGACAATCAAGAGAGGATAAAGCAAAACATGGAATCCCATTGGTTGATAGGCTTCTCTTTTGACCTTCCAGGAAGGCCAGAAATGATGCATCAGAATGGGTGGTCACAAGATGGGCAAGGCAATATTCATCTCTGACAACTAAGTGGTCATAAGATGGTTACCTGCTCATGTTGGACAAGAGAGAATGATCCAGAGATACAAAAATAAGTTGGGGGATTTTCCAAAATATCAAGGCATCCTACCCATGCTGTATTTGGACATGAAATTTGAGCAAAAAAAGATGGAGATATCTTTGTTAGCATTCTTACGTTTGCTCAAGTGAGCTTCCTAACTGGTAAACAAGTGGTGAATGTTGGATTAAAGTTTTAAGGCCTACTACAAAGGCCTACTAGAAGAACTTAATTTATCTAATTATCCCTATATGATTTATGTAAAATATCAAACTGATTAATACTGATTGGAATAGAGAAGGAATCCAAGTGAATAGAGTAGGAGTCACAACAACCTGGGTTTGGAATTACTTTGGAATTGTTTTAAACATTTTGTGTAAAGTTAAAGATATTATTTATTCATACCATGAAATGACTTCCCATTATGAAAAAATTGTGACTGATCATAACCATCTCTTAACCTTACAATGAGGCACTGCAACTGGGCCTTGGCAGAGTTAATAGCTTTCTAAAGTTGAAAGCAAAAGCGTTTTGGAATTAAACCCTAACTATTTGTTAAAGATTGATAATTATGCTTATTTTTCCCCCACAGAAGAACATATGGTTTTACCTGAAAATTTAAAGGACAGTGAATCAGATATAGGATCTATCCTTGAAACTCCTAAAAAAAGATCAGGTAAATATAAATTTAAAATAACGTTAATGATAATGTAAAGAGTGGCTATTGGTAATAGGTCTCAAAACTTTTTTTCTGGAGAAGGAAGAAGAAAAGTAAATTTTTTAATTAAGTCAAAAGAACAATGAAATCCTTTTTTTTTTAACAGTAATGATAAGGAACAGGGTTAACTGTAGCAGATCAGACTTTTTCTCTGAATCATAGTTGGATTTGGAGGGGAATGTGATTTGACTCATGACATCTCCAAATCCAAGCCCAGCTTTGTCATTTAACTTTTCTAAGACTCAATATCTTAGAAATAGGACTCACTGTCCTATTCAGTAAAATGATCAATATGATCCCCCAAATCTTGTCCAACTCTAAATCTTATGATTCTATGATTCTCTGAAATAAGAGGGAACGATGAAGGGCTGAATGTAGATTCTTTCATTTTTGAAGGTCAAAAGACGAGAGTTTAGAAAGCTCACTTTAACTGGCCTTTTAGATTAAATAGGAGATGAAGTAATAACAACCACTACAGCAAGCATTTGTTTCCTTCAGTTAATTAATTATTTGTCTTTAACATTCTTTTTTTAAAAAAAAAATTTGAGTTCCAGATTCTCTCCTTCTTCTTTGTCCCTCCTCCACCCATTGGGAAGGCAAAAATTGTGATATCAATTATACATGGGAAGTCATGCAAAACATACTCCCATATTAGCCATGTTACCAAAAAAAAAGAAAAAGTTTTAAAGTGAAAAAAGTATGCTTCAATCTGCACTCAGAGTACATTATGTCTCTCTCTCTGAAAATGGACAGTATTTTTCATCACAGGCTCTTTGGATTTGTCTTGGATTATTGTCTTGATCAGAGTAGCTAAGTCTTTCACAGTTGATTATTGTTACAATATTGTTGTTACTGTGTACAATGTTGTCCTGGTTCTGCTTGCTTCACTTTGCATCAGTTCATCTGAGTCTTCCCAGGGTTTTCTGAAACCATCCTGCCCATCATTCTTATAGCACAATAGTATTCTAACACAATCATATACCACAATTTGTTCAGTCATTCCCCAATTAACAGGCATCACCTCAATTTCCAATTTTTTGTCAACACAAAAAGAGCTGCTATAAATATTTTTGTACAGATAAATCCTTTTCCCTTTTCTTTGATCTCTTTGGGACACAGACTTATACTGGTATTGCTGGCTCAAAGGGTATGCACAGTTTTAAAGCCCCTTCGGCGTAGTTCCAAATTGCCCTTCAGAATGGTTGTACCAATTCACATCTACACCAACTCTGAATTAGTGCACCGATTTTTCCACATCCCTTCCAGCATTTAGCATTTTCCTTTTCAGTCATGTTAGCCAATCTGATAGGTCTGAGGTGGTATTTCAGAGTTGTTTTGCATTTCTCTAATCAATAATGCAATTCTCTAATTAGAGTATTTTTTTCTCGTGACTATTGATAGCTTTGATTTCTCCTTTTGAAAACTGCCTGCTCATATACTTTGACCATACAAATAGCATTTACATAGAACTTTAAGGTTTACAAAGCACTCTATCAAGTATGTTTTGGATCGTTACTAAAGATGTTCTTTTGGTCACCAAGAAAATACTTCTTGGTCAAATCTTAATTTACTTGATGTCACTAAGTGACACCAAAATTCTTTTGATGAACTGGAATGAATTGTGATGCATTGATAATGGCTTTAAATAACTCAGCCATGACCCAAGGTTTGGAAATCATCTTTGTTATATAGGGATTTGGTTTAAAATGGGACTTATGTAACTAAAGGAGCATAGTCCTTAAAACTCTCATGAAGGTGACATCCTAGGCCACAAAACTCATTACCTTTGTGGTAGAGTGTTTTCATCTATGTGATTGAAAAAACAGCAATAGAGAAACAAGTGGCTTTCAGGACCCTTCGTGGAAACTGAACTTTGATCACCAAGATCTTCCACAGAGTCTCCAGTGGAAGACACTGAGTATCTTCAACATTCATCATCTTTGGCCATATCTTCTTTTGTTGCCTCCTTTTATCAAATCCCATTAGTATGGGTTATAAAAAATTAATACCATGATGACTTTAAACTTTTCCTCTATTTAAATTTATTTCACCTAAGTTTAAGTAAATAAAGTCATTTTCTTTTGTTTAGAATTCCAAAGCTTATTTTCCTATTTGCTAAGCATTTGCAATCAGTTCTGCTATAATACAACATATGTATTCCCCCAAAAACAGCACTGGGATATGTAAAATCATGCAATTAAGACAACATGCCTTATGGGAAAAATGGGATTGGGAGCACAGTGCTCAAAAACTTCATCAGTGACTCATAAAAAAGATAGGAACCTAGTTTAAAAACCGTAGCACAGTTCTATACATGTTAAATGGTTAAGAGACATATAAATATTATGAAAATAGTGGCTGTGACGTCCATGTTCTTGGGCTGCTCCTCGATTTGCATCTGGGTTTGCAACCTGCAAAGTCAGGAATGTTGGACAAGCCGCAACTCCAGGCCTCGAGGCCAGAGGCCATAGCAGGTGGGAGGTGCCAACTAGCTCTCTTCCAACCATAGCTCCTACTACTCCAGAAGATATACAATAAATATAGTTCTTTACCTTTAAAAAGACCCAAAGTTTGCTTGTGGAAGTGGGTGTCAGTAGGGTTGCAGCTAGTGAGCAATAGTGAAGTGGTGCAGTTTTCTATTCTCACTATTCCAGCAAACCGGAAAGCAGAGTTATTCTCAAATTATACCCAAATAGTTCCCAAATATATGTTTAGCATTGGAACAAATTCAGTTTTCAAAATAAGCATTATAGCAGAAATAATGGTACTCCTAATGGGTCAATGAGTTGGTTCTCAACTTGTAGAAATCCAGAATAGGAAAATATAAAGAGCATTGGACTCAGAGTTATGAGTTTTAACTAAACCAACAAGCAATCCCTTCCAGCTCTGGAATCCTGTGATCCCATAATTCATAGATATCATCTACAAACAACTAGCAAGTAATTGAATTGCATTCTCTCCTATGTCTCTTCTCTTTGCTTAGAAGCAGTCTTTCTCCCTGATTGAAAAGAAGTGATTTCTGAGAAATGGCAGGTGCACCCGTGGATCCTCCTACCAGCCAGTGTTCATATTAGCAGACCCACCACCCACAGTAGTCATGCTGCTCCCTGTAACATAGACGCCTCTGACCAGCTTAAAATTTGAACTTTTCAGTAACTGTTCCTCATCTATGTGTAGCAATAGAAAAATGCTCTGAAAGTGGAGGAGATAAGAGACCTCCATTTACAGATAAACAACCTCACTTTTTGACTCTTTAGCATTGTCATTATAAAGCACTCAGAGCTGATCAGCCAGTCAGATTGCTGGACTGACTGAACATTCCTTACCCTATAATTTTGCATTTAGAGAACATCTCATGCTGTGGCGCTAATGTTTCTTAGATTGTTCCATTGTGACTGTTGGACTTTGACCTTTGGAGGGGGGGATATCCTGAGAGAAGGCAACTGCTCTGAATGCAAGAAATATTTTCAATATTTCCCTGACTCAGGTGACTTCTTGTGTCTGTGTTATAGGAGGTATATGGTGCCTTGGTGGGGAAGGACTGTTGCAGTTGTAATAATTCCCAAAGACCAAGAGGGCAGAGTGAGATAGAGGTCTCAAACTGGAGTCAGAGCTATTGAGTGAACCACCTTCATGGTCAAAGAACTGGTGTCAGCTGCTCTTATAGAGAAAGAGAAAGGAGCCCTCAAAAGTCCTGTGGTGTCTAGGATGGAAATGCATATTTATTTGACTATGGTACTCTTCATTGCCAATCAAAGAATGCCAGACTTAGAAGAGGCTTCAGAGGTCATACAGTACAACACATATGCAATATATATTCAGGAGAGTTAAATGGAGACTGTACAGCTGCTGTTCTTAAACTTTTTGGTCTCAGGAAACCTTTATACTCTCAAAATTTATTGAAAACCCCAGATGTGTGTTATATCTACTGATACTTATTTGTATTAGAAATTACACTGTCTTAACACTGTAATAAAAAGTTTGAAAATATCTTAGGTTAGGAACTCCCAGGGGTCTCTCAATCACATTTTAAGAATCACTATTGTAGGGACAGCTAGGTGGCGCAGTGGATAGAGCAGTGACCCTGAGTTCAGGAGGACCTGAGTTCAAATTCGGCCTCAGACCAAACATTTGACACTTACTAGTTGAGTGACCCTGGGCAAGTCACTTAACCCCAATTGCCTGTTTAAAAAAAAGAACCACTATTGTGCAGAATCAATATCAGTTTACAATACATACATACATATAAACAACATATATTCATATGTGCACACATACATACATACATGCATACATACATCATAAATAATATGTGTCCCATTCAGAAAGTCCTATGGGGAAAAGAAAGAGACAAAGAAATGTAAAGCTATAAATATTCCTTTCAGGTATAAATGAAAGCATCTGAAGGAATTCTGAAGACCTTGAGTAAGGCAGTTGCATATGAAAAGGCCAAGAGAGGCAATGAGCTTACCCTAGAGTACAGGCTGCCCAAGTACCTTTGTCTTGAACTACTCATTATAAGACCCAACAGGAAATGTGAAATTTACTGGAGTGGTCAACCTAAGTTAGAGAAATGTACTTCACTGAGACAACCTAGCTTTAAACCAAGAAAAATTGTTGAATAGGAGAAGCTCTGTCTTTCCTACCTCCTTCCTGAATGTTACAAACTTCAAAGCCAAGGTCCAAAGGAAGCCTCTTTGGGGCTTCTGCCAAGCTGGGGCCGATGGGCTGTTTTGTGAAAGACCACAGTAGCACTCCAGGTGAAAAGAACATGGTGATACTCCAACTGAAAGAGTCTGGTCACGCCCACTGAAGCCTGAAGATGGAGATGGTGGAGACTGCAGCTGCCCATTGAAGATTATGCCCTGAGAGTTTATTGGATCAATTTGCCCAGCATGGATGCCACACCCTTACAAACAAGTCCAGCGGCCAAGCAGAGCAAGTCCAGCTGACCAGTACAACAATTCACGTATCAAAACCGATGCTCCAACCTGAAGTGAATGATGTGAGGGCTCTACAGAGAGAGAAAAACATCAAGGCCCTCTGGCTCTAGAGTTGTGAGTTGGCTTGGCCACATGGTTTCCTACACATGGGCCTCACTACAATTGTATTTCATGTTTGTGCCCACTCTACTCTACCTCCCTGGGACTATGTATGTGTATTTATGGGAGAACGTGTCGTAGGCTTTAGGGTAGACTGTTCGGTAATTCCTGTTCTTCTTATCCCATTTGAGGATCTTTTTAAGTAGTTAATTGAATCTGCTTGCTGTTTTTTTGTTCAGTTGTTCATTCATGTCTGACTCTTCATGACCCCATGGACCACAGCACTCCAGGCTCTTCTATCCTCCACTATCTCCATCCCAAAGTCTGCCCAAGCTCATGTTCATTGCTTCTGCAATATTATCTATCCATCTCATCCTCTGTCGTCCCTTTCTCCTTTTGCCTTCAATCTTTCCCAACATCAGGGTCTTTTCCAATGAGTCCTATCTTCTAATTATATGGCCAAAGCATTTAAGCTTCAGTTTCAGTATTTGATCTTCTAATGAATAGTATGAATTAATTTCCTTAAGTATTGACTGATTTGATCTTCTTGTTGTCCAGGAGACTCTCAAAAGTCTTCTCCAGTGCCACAGTTTGAAAGTATCGATTCTACTGCACTCAGCTTTCTTTATAGTTCAGCTGTCATAGCCAAATATCACTACTGGAAAAAAACCATAGTTTGGCTATACAGACCTCTGTCAGCAAGGTGATGTCTCTGCTTTTTAATATACTGTCCAGATTTGGCATAATTTTCCTTCCAAGGACCAAGCATCTTTTAATTTCATGGCTGTCATTACCATCTACAGTGACCTTTGAGCCCAAGAATATTAAATCTGACTTGCTTCCATTTCTTCTCTATTGTCAGGAAGTGATGAGACCAGTTGCCATGATATTAGGTTTTATTTTGTTTTGTTTTGTTTTGATGTTAAGCATCAGGTCAGTTTTTATACTCTCCTCTTTTACTCTCACCAAAAGGCCTCTTAATTCTTCTTCATTTTCTGCTATGAGAGTGGCATTTTGCATGATGTACTCTGCATGCAAGTTAAACAAGTAAGGTGACAATATGCAGCCTTGTCATTCCTTTTCTAATCTTAAACCAATCAGTGCCCACTTCACACATCAGCAAGGTTATGCTTAAAATTATATAAACTAGATTTCAGCAATATGTGAACCAAGAATTACCAGAAGAGCAGGCTGGTTTTCAAAGACCCAGAGGAAGCAGGAAATTGCCAACATTCACTGAATTATGAATAAAACAAGGAGTTCCAGGAAAAAATATCTACCTTTGCTTCATTGACTACACTAAAACCTTTGACTGTGAATCACAGCAAAATGTGACAAGTCCTCAAAGAAATGGGAGCACCAGATCAGTTCACTTTTCTCCTGAGGAGCCTGTATGTGGGTCATAAGGCAACACTTAGAACCCAGCATGGAACAACTGATTGGTTTAAGATTACAAAAGGAATAAGACAAGGCTGTATATTTATTTAACTTGCATGCAGTGTACATCATGAAAAATGCCAGGCTGGATTAATCAAAAACCAAAATTAAGGTTGTCTGGAGAAATATCAACAATCTCAGATATGTAGATGATAACATTCTGATGGTGAGTGGACACGATGGAATTGCAGTTGAGTTATTTAAAATCCTAAAAGATGATGCTGTTAAAGTGTTGCACTCAATACACCATAAATTTGGAAAATCCCACATTGGCCACTGGGTTAGAAAAGATCAGTTTACGTTTCAGTCCTAAAGAAGGACAATTCCAAAGAATATTCATGTCCACTCGCCTTATTATTAGCCATGCTTCGTAAGACCTACTTAACTTCATTCTCTAGGACATATTACTCTAGATCAGTAACCACGCCATTGTGGTTATCAGTGATGTTAAGATCTTTCTTGTATAGTTCTATATATCTTACCATCCCTTCTGCTTCTGTTAAGTCTCTACCATTTTTGTTTTTTATCATGTCCATTTTTGCATGAGAGGTTCCCTTGATATTTCTAATTTTCTTGAAGAGCTCTCTTGTCTTTTCCAGTCTATTGTTTTCTTCTATTTCTTTGCATTACTTGTTTAAAAAAAACCTTCTTATATTTCCTTATTATTCTCTGGAATTCTGATTTCAGTTGGGTACATCTTTCTGTTTCTCCTTTACCTTTCATTTCCCTTCTTTTCACAGCTATTTGTAAAACCTCATCAGACAGCCATTTTATTTTCTTGCTCTACTTTTTCTTAGGATATTTTTTGTTGCTCTCTCCTGTACAACATTGTGAATCCATAGTTCTTCAGGCACTGTATCTACCAGATCTAATCCCTCAAATCTATTACCTCAACTTCATATTAATAAGGGATGTTATTTAGATCCCACCTATATGGTCTGATGGTTTTCCCTACTACAATTTAAGTCTGAATTTTACAATAATAAGTAGATGATCTGAGCCACAGTTTGCTTCAGGTCTTGTTTTAACTGACTGCATAGAGTTTCTCCACATTTGATTGCAAAGTATACAATCAATCTGATTTTAAAATTGACTATCTGGTGATTTCCATGTGTAGAATCACCTTTGTGAGGGGTTGTTGAAAAAGAGTGTTTGCTATGAGCATGAGTTACCTTAACAAAACTCTATCAATTTCTGCCCTGCTTCATTTTGTATTCCAAGGCCAAACTTGCCCATTATTTCAATTATCTTTTGATTTTCTACTTTAGCATTCCAACACCCTGAGATGAATGTGACATTTTTTTTTTGGTGTTTTTTTCTAGATGTTGTAGGTCTTCATCAAACTGATCAACTTTGGTCTGTTTGGCATCAATGATAGACTTGTATTACTGTGATGTTGAATAGCTTGCCTTGGATTCAAACAGATATCATTTTGTTATTTTTGAGATTATGCCCCAGTATTGCTTTTTTCACCCTTTTATTGACTAGGAGGGCTACTCCATTTCTTCTAAGGGATTTTTACCCACAATAGTATAGGTAATGATCACCTGAATTAAATTCACCTATTCACATCCATTCAAGTTCACAGACTCCCAAGACATTGATGTTTAATCTTTCAATCTCCTCTTTGACCACATCCAGTTTGCCTTGGTTTGTAGATCTTATATTCCAGGTTCCTATGCAATATTGACCTTCACAGCATCAGTTTTCCTTTCATCACCAGACACATCTACAGCTGAGCTTCCTTTTGGCTTTGACCCAGCTGCCTCATTCTTTCTGGAGCTACTTGCAATTGACTTCTATTCTTCCCCAGTAGCATGATGAACACCTTGTGAGCTGAGGAACTCCTCTTTCATTGTCATGTCTTTTATCATTTTAATACTGTCCTTGAGGTTTTCTTGACAAAGATACTGGAAGGGTTTGCTGTTTCCTTCTCCAGTGGATCACCTTGTGTCAGAACTCTCCACCATGACCTGTCTATCTTGAGTAACCCTGCGCAGTATAGTTCATAATTCCATTGACCTACTCAAGCCACTATGCCCTGATAAGGCAGGGATCCAGGAGGGGATGGAATCTACTAGCTGGTGTTAGTAGAAGCACACTGGTGGGGTAAATCAGTTAATATTACCCACAAAGTCACCCCTAGAACCAGAATTAGTAATGACTCCTCTAGGGACCTGACTTGCCAGGACCAGTGCAAGTTGGGAGACTGAGCCAAGAAAAGGCATTACACATGAATAATAGATACATTCATAATAAATAAATTTATTATGAATGCATAATAAATACATATGTGTGTATACACATGTGTGTATGTACATATGTTTTTGTGTCTTTGCCTGTGTCTGTGAATTGGGGGAGAAGAAGGAAAAAGAACTAGTCATGTGATTTCTTTGGTACAGGGGTCTCTGAGTGAAGAAACTCCCTTTATCAACATAGAGCTGCAACTGCTCTTTAACTTACTGAATTAGAGGCTTGCAGGACACTGAGAGTTTAAATGATTTGCCCAGAGTAATTCAACAAGTACTGTCGGGGGTGAGATTTGAATCCGAATCTTCCGAATTCAAGGTCAGCTTTCTATACGCTACACCTCTGTCTCTTATATATTAGGAGGAACTATTCAATTTATTTGTGTATATGTTTGCTAAGCTCCTTTGAAGGTAGGGACCATGTGATTCTTCATTTTATATCCCAGTACTTAACCTGGCACTGTGCTCTGCATTTACTAGGTACTTAATAAAGCCTTGGTTGTTGAACTGAACTGAACTGAACTGAACTTCCTCTCAGGGAGAATTGTTAGATCCTGGAATAAACTGCTAAAGGCAACAGTGGATTCTTTCCCTGGTTATATCCCAATGCATAGTAAGTTCTCATCCACCAGGACTGATTCAAGTGTGACTCTATCAGAAGACAGAAAGAGGGACTGGATGAGCCCTCAAAAGTGTTCCATAACCTTGAAATTCTATGCTGAATATCTACAGTAGTCATTTTTATCTCTCACGAGGAAATGTATTTGTTTATTTCATGGATGAGCAGGATGAGCAGGCATGGGTGAGTTGCAATCTGCCTCAATGTAGGGACCTCTTAAATCAATGAGATCTTGCTGGAACGTTTTGAGTACGCGGAAAGAAGCATAGCTATTAGGAATACAGTAAAAGCCTAGAGAGAGGAAAGAAACTCTTTACATGTTATCCACCATAAAAATTTCACATTTTAGAAAAAACACTGCTGATTAACTTACATGTTTAACATATGATGAATAATTTAAATGACTAGCACATGCTTTCACTCATATAGAAATAAAATGTTGTGGGCCATCACCAGTCATCTTGATTTATGTTTTGCCACTGGACTCCAATGATCCTGGAGGAGAGAGTGAGGCTGATGACTTTGCTTCATTTAAATCCAATTCACTTGCAAGTCAAAATATCATCCTCATGATGTCATTGGTCCTCTTTGAGAATGAAGGAGGAACAACAACAAATATAATGTTACAGGTTCACTATCACCAGGACTTTTGTTGAGCTGTTTTTCCAGTAGTGAGGATGAGATGGCCATCCTTATCCACTGAGTCATTTACATTCATCCAGCTGAACATAGATTTTGGCTCATTCTACAAATTCTCTTGGAAACTGATGCTCACCTTTCAGCAGTCTTGAAGCTGATACAGCCAATGTTGCAAATTAATTACATTACAAAACTGCATTACATTGCCCAAAGAAAGGGCTAAAGGAGAAGGGAATGGTGCTGTATGTCTTGTTTCTATAATGCCAGATTACCTGGTATATGAAGCCTTTTGCCTCCTTGGGCAGGGCTCCAGAATCTGAGGAAAGAAGAAAAAGGGGAAAAGAAACATAAAGGTGGCAGAAAGTTAACTTCTAATTCATTGAGAAGCAGGGACATTTTTATTAATTCAATTTCTATTGAATATGATACATGGAGTTCATAGATAAGACAGGTAAGGAATGTTTTACTCCAAAAAAGTCTTTTTTTCTAGTGTGTGAATTTCTGTCTTTGTATCTCTAGTGCTACTTAATTAATGTTGAACTGAATAAGGGGTGGGAGTGGGAGTGGGAGGGAGGACCAATTACAGCAATGCATATGAACTTTCTCTTCAAATTTTTTTTAAGAAATCTGAATGATTTGTCACTTGTATTCTAGAGGAAGCTATTTCCACTAAGGAAAAGAACTAGGAATTCAGAAAATGGTAATTTTTCAAGCTTTCTTTCTTGCAGAGAGGGAATAAAAGAGTTAAATAAGGAAGAGAGTGACAATGATATATATACACATATATACATGTATATATATACATATACATATATATATATATATATATGTACCACCTCAATGGTTTTAGATTTTTCAGGCTTCAAATGAATCAGGAAATGGACTTCCTACAGGTGCTGTATGCCTCTGATGGTCTAGACTTCAGTGATTTTTTTTGAGAGTTGAAGAGCAGTTATTATATCAACCAAAGTTGACTAAGGAAATCAGTACTTTAGCTTTCTTTCACAGAATTTTTAGCAAAATAACTATGTGTGCACCTTAGACTAAGTTATGTGCATGCATGCAAGCATTTGACCTTGAACTAATGCTAGAAATTCCCCACTTGCCTATGAACCTTTGGTGTTCTTTGTAACCAAGAATGAGCCATCACTGAGGGATCTCCCAAGCTATAGGATGACTCCAATATTCTAGTTTAACTACACTTTCTACTACTTGTCTACTAACTTCAGTTTATCAAGCCTAGGACAGCTAAGCACAGAGCATTAAGTTTCTTCTGGAGTCCAACTCTGAGGAATCAGGGGGCCTGTGAACACGCAAAAAAAAATCTGGTTCAGATAGACATTTGCTATCAAACTGTGTATACTTATCATTCAACAGTTATATCTTTTAAGAAGTACTATCCCCTCCCTGAATGTTTTCTTTGTTATTGGAGTTATAGTCCCAGTGAGCTAGCTCTATTTTCAGGAGCAACCTGTGGAGATATAAGTGTTTCTAGAAGATGCAAGGTAAATTTGGATTCATCTTTTCCCCTAACACAATTGTTAGCACAACTTTTATGTACCACCTCACACTTATCTGATTGGCTAATATAACAGAAAAGGAAAATGACAAATGTTGGAAGGGGTATGGAAAATTTGGGACACTGATGCACTGTTGGTGGAACTGATTCAGCCATTCTGGAGAGCTATAAAACTGTGTATACCCTTTGACCCAGCAACTCCATTGCTAGGTCTGTATACCAAAGTGATATTAAAAGAAAGAAAAGGAAAAAGACCTATATGTACAAAAATATTTATAGCAGCTCTTTATGTGGTGGCAAAGAATTGGAAATTGAGAGGATGCCCATCAATTGGGGAATGGCTGAACAAGTTATGGTATATGAATGTAATGGAATACTATAATGCTGTAAGAAATGATGAGCAGGCAGACTTCAGAAGAACCTGGGAAGACTTGTATGGACTGATGCTGAGTGAAGTGAGCAGAACCAGGAGAACACCGTACACAATAACAGCATTATTGTAAAATGATGACAATTACGACGGACCTAGGATGACAAATGCTGATTCCAATGGAATTCAGATTCCAGATGGAATCTGAATGCAGATCAAAACATATTGGTTTTTATTTTTACTTTCTTTACTTTTCTTGGGTTTTGTGTCTGTTTTCTTTCATAACTAATATGAAAATATGCTTTGCATGACTGCCCATGTATAATCTTTATCAAATTGCTTATCTTCTCAGTGAGGGGATAGGAAGGTAGGAGAGAATTTTGGAACTCAAAATTATAAAAAACAAAGCTTAAAATTATTTTTACATGTAATTAGAAAATATACTAAAACTTTTTTAAGAAGATAGTTGTTAGTTCAAGTATTTATTTTTATTATTATTATCACTGATAATAAAGTTATTATTATAATTATTGGTAATAATAATAGTAATAGGGCATTGAGACTAGACCTGTGTTTTTATTTATTTAGTTAATTCCATGGATGAGAAAACTCTTCCCACCAGTGCATGTTAGTTCCTTTTCTGCAACATATAGATTTAGGGAGTTGTTTAGACTATAGCAGCAAGAAGTTAAGTGACTTACCCAGGATCACAGAGACATGTAACATATACAAGACTTAAACTTAGGTCTTCCTACTTCCAAGGCCAGCTCCCTATTTCCTATACCATGCTAGTTCATTACTGATTTAAAAAATAATAATAACAAGAGGGGCACCTAGGTGGTGCAGTAAATAGAGCACTGGTCCTGGAGTCAGGAGGACCTGAGTTCAAATCTGGCCTCAGACACTTCATACCTGCTTATTATGTGACCCTAAGCAAGTCACTTAACCCTGATTGCCTCACAAAATAAATAAATAATAACAATAATATTAATCAACAACATCTTGCATTTCTAAAGTGCTTTATGGTTTGCCAAGCACTGTCATTTCTACCTTTGAAAAATCTGAGGTATATGATTCCTTCTGACCTCTGATACTGCAGCCATACTGGTGCAGGCCCTCATCTCTTCACGCATGGACTACTCCAATAGCCTACTGCATGATCTCCCTGCCTCAAGTTTCTCCCTACTGCAGTCCATGTTCCCTTCCTAAAGCTCAGCTTTGACAATATCATTCCCTTGTTGAAATTCTATGTTCCCTTTTACTTCCAAAAGCAAATAAAAAATCCTCTATTTGGTTTTTTAAAATCTTCATAAATTGGCCCTTTCCTACCTTTCCAGTTGTCTTACACCTTATTCCCCTCTACATACCTGACAATCAGTAACACCGGCCTTCTTGTTGTTCACATGACGCTCCATCTCCTGACTCCAAACGTTTTCTCTGTCTGCCCCTCATTCCTGAAATGCTTTCCCTCCTCATCTCTACCCCTAACTTCTCTGGATTCCATTAAGTCTCAGATAAAGTCTACTTTCTGCAATAAGCCTTTCTCAGTCCTCATTGATCTCAGAGCCTTCCCTCTAAGGGAACTTAGGGTATCCTATGGTATGGTGTGTGGGCCATATGTTGCACAGGCCTGCATAGGGTCAGAACCTAAACTAGAATGGAAATTGCCTTCTCCCTAGTCTTAGAGAGAGGCTGCTTCTTATAGATGTTGCTTAAGATGATACTCCCAACTTATCTGGTACATAGTTGTTTGCATGTTTGCCCCATTCGATTTTGAGCTACTTGAGAGCAGGGATGATTTTTTTTTCATTTTTTCTTCATATCCCCAGTATTTAGCACAGTGCCTGATACATGATAGGTGCTTAATAAATATAAGTTGACACTTTACATATATTATCTTATTTGATATCCTTATAACATCTCTATGAGATAAGTGCTGTAGACATTATTCTCTTCATTTTATGAAAGAAGTCTAGTAAGTATGTGATGTTGAAGTTAAATGCAAGTCTTCCTGATTCTTTGGGAAAGATTTGGTCATCATTTTCCTTGGGAAAAGTAATGATAGAGGCTCCTCTATTGTTTTTTGTAACAACTCCATGATGACACAGTATAAAAAAAATGTCACTCAGGACACCATCCATTTAGTTTAATTCAGCAGCTGTCAGAAGGAAAGAATGTGGGATTCTCAGCTGATGATTCCTAACATTGTTTGTTCTGTGAAGTCACAGGGTCTTAAAATTATAACCTTTTAAATGTAGAAAAGCTTTTAGAGTTCTAATTCAACCCACCTATTTAATAAATGAGAAAACCTAGAGGCCTAGAAGAGAAATTACTTACTCAAAGTCACATGAATAGTAAACAGGGGAGAAAAGTTTTGAACCTGGGTCTTCTGACTTTAGACCCATTGCTCTTCCTGTTATGTTGATGATGCCCGAGGGTCTGTGCGTAAAAATTCCACCTCACAGCTCCTGATGTTGCCACGAGATTCTTAGAGGTGAGGGCCCACCAATGAGCTATTGATCAAACATGGCCACTTAGCTTCTTCAGATGAACTGGCTAGGACCAGAGGAGTCAATGGCCATGGCTTGACTATAAGTGTGCTAGGCTGACTTGTCTATATGAGCTGTGCTTCAGCCCATAATGGTGGCCCCATCTGCCTCCGCAGTCAGTATACAAGCTGCATTCAAGCATATTGTTCTGTGCTTTGAGATACCTCTCCTTTGAAAAGGATTGAACAAAATCAGCCTCTATTCTAACACTAATGTAGGCATTAAAAAGGTTAGAAAAACAGTTTCTGTGCGTGCACAGTGGCCAATTTTCAAACATTAACTCCTCTACCCTTAATATTTTCTGTAAGCCCCAAAGAAGATTTGTTCCACATGACAGACTAAATGGCTGCATCATTTTATTTAAAAGAGAAAAATTGATTTCGAGTTTATGAGAAGGCAAAAAAAAAAAGTGACAGGCCCCAGAAAACATTTTTTTTAAAAGATACGACTTTTAAAATGGTCAAATAGTCTTAAAAATATTTGTGAGAAAAATGTGTTCCCAGGCTAAGATCCTACGTGACGTATTTCAAACCAGAGTGCACTTTCACAGCTCAATTCTAAATCACTGATAATAGGACTTTATAAAAGGCAATTCTGACAACCCTTTAAGAAACCAAGGCACTAAGCAGATAGTATTAGAACTCCAGGAAAGTTAATTACTATGTCAGCTGTGCCAGGGGTTTAGGAGAGCCCCGATGCTTAGAACTGTGATTGTAGGCCGGCTTAATTTTGCTCCTATAATCTAGCCATGCAAATTAACACATACCCACAGATCCAGGGCCTTCCTGGAAATCAGTCCAGGGCTTAGCAAATCAGAATGACTGTAGCCTCACCTCAATGAAGCTTTTCCCAGATAGCCTGCTCACATCCATCAGTGAATCATTCACTCAAGTATTTATTGAGTACCCACAGGGTGCATGGCGAGTAAGTACCCCAGGGTCAATATTAAGGAAGGGCAGGAATCTCTCTTCTCTCAAGAAGCTTAAAATCTAGTAGGAGAACCAAGACCAACAAATGTGTAATCTACAGAAATATGTCATTATAATATTCACAGAAGTGCAAGGAGAAGAAAAGTGGGCCAAGAGCTAGGACAAGCCTACTAAGATCGCTAATTGGGGCAAGGTTGCTGTAGGATGAGCTTTGGAATTTCCATGGCAACTTAAAATGATAAAATAGCATTTTAATTATTTTTTAATGAGCAAAAAATCCATCTTCTCTTTTCTTCCTCCCTCCACAAATGAGAATGAAAGAAAAACAAAATTTCTGTCACAAACACATGTAGTCAAGCAAAATAAATTTCTGCATTTGCCATATCCAAAAACAAATTCTCTTTTTGCACTCTTGAACCCCTCACCTCTCTTGTGAGAGGGATAGCATGTTTCACCACTGGTCCTCTGGAATCATGATTGGTCACGATGCTGATCCAAGTTTTTAGTTCTTTCAAAGTCAATTAGCTTTACACAGTAAAGCTACAGTATTAGGCAATACTGTTGTCATTGCATACATTGTTTTCCTAGTTCTAGTCACTTGACTTTGTTCATACATGTCTTCTTGGATTTCTCTAAAACAATCTCCCTCATCATTTCTTACAGCACAATAAGATTCTATGATATTTATTACTATACCTGGGTCAGCCATTCCCTAACTGATGGATATCCCTTCAGTTTCCAGTTCTTTGCCATTTCCAAAAGAGTTATAAATATTTCTTATTTATCCTTAGAGTTTGTTTTCCTTAGGACTAATCCTTACCTTAATCTGCCCTCTCTCTACTTGCCCCCCCTTCTTTCTCCTTTTCCCTACTGTTTTCTTAAAGAATGAAATGTATTTCTACATCCAACTTTCCGTATATGTGTGTTCTTCCCTTATTTGAACAGATCAAATGTGAGGTTCAAGTGTTAGCTACTTCTCTCACCCTTTCCTTCTTGTCTGTATAGACTTCTAATTGTGAGCAGTTATGTGCAATAATTTTCCCTAATCTTCATGCCTCTTTCCTCCTCTAGTGTATTCCTCTCCCCTCTCTTTCCATTCTTCTTTTAAGATTCTCAAGACATTATAAAACCACTCCTAGGTTTTCCATCTAATTAGACCCCCTCTATGACCCCAATGATGATAGGGTTCAGTGGGTACACACATATCATGTCCCCATATTAAAATATAAACAATTCATCCTTTTTGGGAACCATTATGATTGTTCTCACATGTTTATTATATTTCTCTTTACTCCTATTTTTAAAATTCAAAGTTTTTATGCAGCTACCATGGTCTTTTCTATGGGAATACTTGGCTGTCCCCCCTTCATTAAAGATCCATTTTTCCCCTGCAGAATTATACTCAGCTTTGATGAGTAAGTTATTCTTGGATGTAAGTTTTTACCTTCTGGAATATTTAGTATCGCAAGTTCTCCATTTCTTTCTAGTAGTGATTGCTAAATTATGTATGATCCTGACTGTGGCTCCTCAGTATTTGAATTCCTTCTTTCTGGGTGCTTGCAGTATTTTTTTTTCTTTGACCAAGAACTTCTGGATTTTGGCTATAATGTTCCTGGAAGTTTTCTTTTGGGGGTTTCTTTCAGATGGTGACCAGTGAATTCTTTGTATTACTGCTTTGCCTCTGGTTCAAAGAGATCTGGACAGTTTTCCTTTAAGATTTCTGGAAATAGGATGTCTAAGCTCTTTTCTGATCATGGCTTTCAAACAGTCGAATGATTCTTATATTTTTTTCCTGCTTGATCTGTTTTCCAGGTCAGTTGCTTATCCTATAAGGTACCCTACATTTTCTTCTATTTTTCTTCAGTCTTTTGACTTTGTTTTAGTATTTCTTTCTGTCTAGTAGAAGTCAATAGCTTTTACTTGTCCCATTCTAATTTTTATGGAGTTTGTTGGTTGGACAAGGTTTTGTGTCTCTTGTGTCAAGCTGTTAATTCCCTTTCCAATTCTTTTCTTTTCAGTAGCTCTCATTTCTTTTCCAATTTTTCCTATAATGCCTTCAGTTCATTTGTTTAAAAAATTGTAAATTCTTTTTTTTACTCTTTCCTTACTTTTCCATAAATTCCAGTTCAGTTTATGCCCAATCTCTGTTTTCCTTTGAAGCTTTACTCTTAAATGTTTTTGGAGGCATTCTTTTCTGGGTTTGTGCCTTGAGTGTCCCTGTAAAATAGTAGCATTTATAATGGGATTTTGCACATGTGTGTGTGTGTGTGTGTGTGTGTGTGTGTGTGTGTGTGTGTGTTTGCTCATCCTTCTACCCACTTCTTAACTTCAGACTTCATTTTAAGGCCAGGGTCTGTATAGTTCTGGAGGGAATGTCTGGGTTGGTCCTACTCCTGCTTTGGTAGAAGGGAGAGGGAGTATTAAGCATTGTGTTATTCCAGGATATCAGGAATAGCTCAGTCTGGAAAACTTTAAGCTTTCAGTTCTCTGAACATGGTCTGAATCGAGACAAAGTTTAACCATTGTCTTCTTGGTCTGAGTTCTACAAGTTTCTGACTTGGGTTCCAGCCTGAACCATAGACCTTTGGGCTTACCTATTTGGAGTTTCAATAGATGTCTGTTGGACTCAGCCAACATTAGCCAACTGGAAAGTTCTGCTGGTTGAATGACAGAACTTCAGGCTCTCCCCTTGGTCAGGGATTCTTCCCCTTGGTCTGAAATCCAACCTCACATTGTCCATAATGATCTGCACACCAGGCACTCAGAGGACACTTGCCATGTGCACCTCGAAGGCCAGATGGACTTCGATGTGTACAACTGCCAGCACAAAGATGAGGACAAGCGAGTGGCGGAGGAGCTCTACTGCAAGGTCAGGGTTCTCTGCTGGGTCATGACGGGACCTCAGAACCTCAAGAAGGCAAGACACGTCAAGGCCACGTGGGGCCAACGCTACAAGAAGATCCTGTTCATGAGCCTGGAAGAGAACAAAGACTTTCCCACTGTGGGGCTGGACACCCGTGAGGGCCACCACCAGCTGTACTGGAAGATCATCCAGTATGTGTGTGAGCACCATCCAGACGACACCGACTGGTTCACAAAGGCCGATGACAACACCTACGTCATGCTGGACAACTGTCCCTGCACGACCCAGCCAAGCCCATTTACTTTGGGCGGCACTTCAAGCCCTATGTGAAGCAGGGCTACATGAGCGTGACCCTCGGCTAAGTGCTCAGCAAGGAGGCCCGCAGGAGGTTTGTGGAGGCCTTCAGAAGCAAACAAGTGCTCGCACAGCTCCTCCGTGGAGGACCTGGCACTCGGCAAATGCATGGAGGCCAGAGACTCACAGGACCCCAACCTATGTTGGATCTAGAACCTCATCTTAATGAAATTACACACACACACACACACACACACACACACACACATACACACACACACGCTTAAACTCATGACAAATGATTCCAGCTGCAAGGAGACCTTCCACGCCTTGGTCCCCGAGCACCACCTCATCAGTGGTTACCTGCCCAAGACCTAGTACTGGAATTGCAACTACTACCCGCCTGTCCAGGGCCCAGGTTGCTGTTTAGACCTTGCAGTTTCCTTCCACTTTGTTGACTCTCCCACTATGTATCAGCTGGAGTACCTCATGCATCACCTGCAACCCTATGGTTATTCCTGCAGATATTAGCCAGTCTTTCCCAAGGCACCAGTCAAGCAAATAAGTGAGGCCAACAAAAAAGAAGACCCCCCCCCCAAAAGAAATTAGGAAACTGGTAAAGAAGAAGCCCTCCAGAGCAAAAGGAGGCAGCATGAGGGCCCTGCGCCCCAGCAGCAGTGCAGGGATGAGAGCTCTTTGGACACTGGGAGCCTGCCAAGGAATCAGTTTTGGTCTGGGCTGCCTGTCCTGCTTATTCTCTTCAGGCTTCAGCTTCCTGTGGAGCCTAGAACTGAGATCTTTCTCCACTGCTGAGGCTCAAGACACAGAATGGATGCTTGCTTCTGAATTTATCCCTTAATCAATGCATAGCCTAGGACCTGTGACCATTCCTCACTCTGGAATGCTACCCCTAGGTGTAAGTTCCCATCTTGGTCCACCCTGGATCTATAACCTGGGACTATTAAATGACAGAGCTGACAGTTGGCACCTGTTCCTATACCCTACACAAGTTTTGGGCCTCTATGTTGGATCTAGAACCTCATCTTGTCCTGATGCACAGCTTCTCCCTGCATTGGAATGTTCCACCATTGTACTCCAGTCCAGACTCCAACCCCAGTGTCCATAGATCTGTCTGCCTCCGTTTGTCAAACCAGGCTAAAAAAAATACTCATTTTGATATTTTAAAATTGGATTTCCTAGTCAAAATTTAGTCTGGTGCATTTTCTAGATTCAGAGGAGTTTTTGGAGTGGAGCTCACTGTACTTTTTCCCATTACTCTCTCCCTGACAACTTCAAGGCAGGTTGGGGTACAGTGCTACTAATAGGCAGAAGGCAAAAAATATGTCAGGAGTGGGGTATGGTGTGAACAAAGGTCTGACATCAGAAGCATGTGGTTTTCTCATTTGGGAAGATAACAGTTGCAGAAGGAAAAGAAGGCAGAAAGGAGAAGCTACCTCTTCCTTTAAAAAGTAGTTTCTGTATAATCCACTCCCAGAGCTCTCTCCCCATGGGGGGTCTGGAGAATTTATGAAATCTCAGAGATTCAGGAATTTCTATACCTGAGCAAGGACTAGATCTAATATTTCTTTGTGCCTTCCACAGAACTTAGCATATGCTTTGCACATAGTGCTCAATAAATGTTTATTGAGAAATAATAAGGGAAATTTCAATCAAGATAACTCTTATGTTTCACATCACTCCCAGCAAATTGGCAAAGATAATGAAATATGGGAATCATCCAAGTTGGAAAGGTTGTAGAAAGATGACTCACCAAAACATTGTTAGTGAAGCCATGGATTGGTCTGATAACTTGGAAAGCACTTTGGAATTATGTGAAGAAATTGACTAAAGTCTCCAGTCTACATATTTTCAAAAGGTCAATGATAAAAAGAAAGAACTCATATAAACCAAAATATGTATAGCTGCTCCTAAGAACTGGAAACAAAAACAATCCCCATAGATTGGAGAATGGTGAAATAAGTTGTGGTACATTTGTTATTGTTGTTACATAAATGTAATCAAACATCATTATGCCATAAGAAACAATAAATATGAGGAATATAGTGGGGTATAGAAGATTTGTATGAACTGATGCAAAATGAAGCAAGCAGAACTAGTAAAGCAATACACACAATGATTACCACAATGTAAATTGAAAGAACAACAACAAAAAATTGAAATTATAATGACCAAGTTTGGCACAGAGAAGAAGTGTGAGAAGGCATCCCTCTCCTCTTTGCAGAGCTGTGGAGACTATATGTATGGAACACCATAAATTAATGCCTAACTTTCTCATTGTATTGGTTAGCTTTGCAGAACTGTTGTTTTTTTTTTTTCTCTTTTATTCTTTGTTACAATGGATGGCTCTCTGGGTGGGGGAAGAGATGGAGGTGGGATAAATTGGGAAATTTTGATTGATTAAATAATTTATAAAAGACAGTTGGTTCTACAAAAATCAGTCTCTATCATATAACATGTATTTTAACAGAGAAATCTATTTTAAAAGGAATTTCCTTTATTCATGCCTTCATTCATTCATGCAACAAATTTTTATTAAGCACTTAACAAGGTACAATACTCTGTGTGAGGCTCTGGCCTATTTATGCAAAACTAGATAAGAAGTATTATATGGCATAGTGAAAAGAACACTGAACTAGAAGCCAAGAAACCTGAGTTTTGCCACTTACTAGCTATGTATATGTATATACATGTATATATACATGTATATATACATGTACATGTATATGTGTGTATACATACATACATACATCACAGGAGCTAGGAATACAGCACCTCCACTATATGAAAAATCTGAGTAAAATTTTTTGGCCTTCCCTTTGCTCCAGAGAAGAAGTCTGAATTTTTTTTCTTTTACGGGGTATTTACAATATCTTATTGTAAAATTTAGGTTAAGTATTTGGTCATAGGCTCCGTGTCATCTACTGGCCTTCATATGTTGTCCATAACTTCCACAAAACTCCCCAAAAATTTCCATTTAATTTCTTATGCCGACCCATAATATATTGAAACTGCGATGGGAAAAGTTGCAATGTGGAAGGGATAACTCTGTGCATGTGTGTGTGTGTATGTGTGTGTGTGTATAATCTACACACACACATATATATACATACATATATACATATAGCTATCTGTACATATCTATACATAAATAGATATCCATATGCCTATATATGTCCACATGTATATGTGCATATATATGTATACATACTTGTATATACATACATTTTTACACACACATAAATATAGATGTATATATCTAGACCTGGATTTAGACAGACAGATAAATAGATCTGTACTAGGTTATGCTAGTTTTCTATGTTTTATTTCCCTAACTCCAACCTTATTTGGAGTTGTATATAAAACTTGGGTTTGAGCTTTCATGGTGGTTTAAAGGGGTCACATTCCTTTCCCAGATCTCTGTCTACCTCAGTTCCATTAACTTGAGTATTAATCTTTAGTAAGAGTAGACATTTGTCCATCTCTCACAGCTACTGCATAGTTCCAAAATCTCATAGGCTCAACTCACAGTTTACTATGTCTGTTTCTCTTAGAAACAGAAATCACCCATGTGAAGAAATACATGTTTGCAAGTCAGCAAAAAAACAAATTACATTTGCTACTTAATTTTCTTCCTAGAATGCTAGACTTAAAATCAAGAGAAACATTGATTTTATTCTTGTCTCTGGCACTTAACTAATTTTACTTAACTTATCTGAGCCTCAGTTTCCTCATCTGCAAAATGGGGACAATAATACCTGTAGTTACTCACGGTGTTATTGCCAGGGTCAGCAGCAGCTAAACTTCAAAGTTCTGTATAAATGTCAGTCATTATTGTTATTAGTAATCCCTCACTATCCCAGGTCCCTACACACTCTGAACCCCCCACCCCCAACTCCTCTTGCCCAAAATAAAAGGCCATCGTGGCAGTTGGGGTGAAAAGATGTAAGAAATCAAATGTCAATGCAGCAGAATATCAGGGTGGTCATTTGAGTTTTGCCTGTGGCCCCAGGAAAAAAGACTCTCTCTCTGTCTTGTCCTGTAGTCCTTGACTAGTGCACTGACTTAGTGAGATATTGCTATGCACTCCCTATTTTTAAACCCTTGATTTATGCCTTTCAGATGGGTCTTATTCAGCTAAGATGTATTGTGTGTATTCAGCTGAAAGAGAGGAAACATTTTTCTATGGCTCCTGCAATTTGTTTGCCTAGACCTCAATTACAAAATTAACAGGGCAGATTTTGTTGTCCTTGTTGAACTCTGAAGATTACAATAAAAAGCTCTAATGAAGTGAGACATAAGTAATAAGAACTAAAGACAATAATAACAAGAAATGGTTTATTTATTTATTGAAGTTGATTTAGTAACCCTGCAGCATCATTTAGGTTTCAGAATCGGCAAAGAAAATAATTTCTAAATTGCCGTTCAGCCCAAGACCCTGCACTCAAGCAGAGAGTGTGTGTTAGTATGTAGGGAAAGGAAGGTGTGGGAGAGATTGGATTCTGGCTGCTTAGTCTTTGATAAAGAAACCTTTCCTGAAATAACTAAACATATTGACTTGGGGAAAATAGTATTGCTGAGTCATCTTGTAGGGTGGGATAGGAAAGAGATGGGGACGAGGAAATGATTATCAGTACTGAGAGATTCGAAAGAACCTGGGTAGCAGCAAATTGACAAAGCAAACAGACAATGTATGTACAATTAAGACCAAGGTCCTAGCCTTCCTAAATCTTTCCTTTTTCAAGTCTCCCTTTCATCTTCTCTACTCTAAGGTAAATCACATTTACTCACTGATTTAATAAACATTTATATTAAATACTTACTGTATACAGAGCATGATGTTAGATGATAAGAACACACAAAATTAAGAAGGAGATATTGCAAAGGCATCTGGAAATCCCAAGAAGAGTCAGGAGAGGAGACAGATTTTGGAGTCAACTTCATAAAAGTGGTAGTTAAAGCCATGGGAGTGAAGGAGGTTGCCAAAGCAGAGGGTGTAAGGAGAGAAGGAAAGAGGGCCAAGGATGGACCCTTGAGGGGCACTCATATTAATAACTTAGAAAGGAGGTAAAGAATCAATGAAGAAAATGGAGAAGGACCCATTAGAAAGGTAAGAGGAAAACTAGGAGTATGGGGTATCTGAAGATAAAGGAAGAGAAAATATTCAGTATGAGGCAGTCAAAAAAAAACTCCATCAAAAGCATCAGAAAAGGTCAAAGATGATTGAATATGGCAAGCAAAAGGTTATTTAGTGATCTTTAAGAGTAGTTGCAATAGAGGGGGTGAGGACACACCCTCAGATAATGAGGAAGTAGAAGCATGAAACATTGACAACTTTTTCAAGAATTTAGTGGTGAAATGGAAGAGATCAATTCCATGGAAGAAAAAGGAAAGAAATTGAGGGTCAGAGAAGTTAAGAGAGGTTATGTGAATTGGGTAATTTTTAAGACTGAGAGATCTGAGCACATTGGCAGGTAGATGGAAAGAAGCCAGTGGAGAGGGAGAGACTGAAGATTGTGAGGGAAGAGGGGAGATGACTATTGAAAAAGGATCCCAGAGGAAGTGAGAGGAAATGGGATCCAGAGCACAGATAATGTCTGAGGCTGAACTTGAACTCAGGTCCTCCTAACTCCGGGGCCAGTAGTCTATCCACTGCCCCTAATCTAAGCCTTCTCAATCAGTCAATCATTCTAGTGTTGATCATTTACTACCTGTCAGGCAATTATGCCAAGCACTAATGGTATAAATACAGAAAGATAGTCTTTCCCTTCAAGGAGCTTCCATTCCAATGGGAAAAAGTAATACAAGAAGGGAGCTGGAGCGGTATTTTTCCAATCCAGAATCACTCACCATTGTATCTCTCCTTTCCCTTTATGGTCTCTTGCCTTCTTTTCAGATTTTCATCAGAATACACCACCATCGACTTCTGTGCTGACAGTCCTAAAGAAAATCGTCATAACCTGTATGATAGTGACAAGTTCACTGTCTGCCTTAGTTTTGTTAGTATATATATGTGCTTCACTGTGTATGAAGAGTCATCCAAGGTAAGGTGGCTTTTAGCACTCAGTTTTGCACAGGTCACATTTTGTGCCCCAAATACCGTGACTAGAGAAGTGTGTGGCTATAACAAATCCCATTCCCAAAGCAAACTGCTTTTCTCACCGATTTTATTCTGAACATCTCCAAAGTTTACAACTACACCATCATTAAGACCATACCTCTTCCTAAAAGTCAGTTCAGATTGGGCCCAAAGTGATGTCCTCGGAAGTATGGCTATCTTTGGGAAACTATTAGGGAAAAAAACAGGATTGAAGTCAGAGAGTCTGGGTTCAAATCCTACTTCTTCTAATTTCTACCTTTGTGACTTTGGGCACAGCACTTTACGCTTCTGAGTCTCAGTTTCTTTTTCTGTAAAATGGGGGGTCAGAGGAGTTAAATTAGATAACCTGTGAAGTCCCTTCCAGCCATAAATCCTGTGGTCCTATAATCTAGAAAAGAATCACCACTGGCAAAGAAAGCCACTGAGAGCAGTCCTAGCTATAAGAACATACCCAAACTAGATAGTTCTAGAGAAGGAACTGAGTAATTAGGAGAGGAGAGCTCAGATAATTGCCTTGTTCTCCCCTCTATGCCTGAAAACACTCATCTCTGAACAGATCTGGGGATGTGATGGAAATTTTTTTCCTCATCTCCACTCAGATTTCATCCCCCTACACATATTGTCAGAGATCACAGGGGCCTTCACAGACACGAAGAGAAGGTGGTCACCTACATTATAAGATCTGAAGGTTGTTAGTAAGGCTTCTGGGCCCCCAAAATATTTCCCTGAGCCAGGTACTACAGTGTCTGAAAGTGCACCATTAGAATTTAACTACTACTTTCTATGTGTCCTCTTTTCAAATGCCAATGGCACTGCCTGGAAGATTTGTGGTTTGGCTTATCCTTCGTTCTGAAAGTAGATAATGACATCAGGAAGGTGGTGCCATGACTTGCAAGTCAATTGGATTTAAGTGAGGGAGTATTGTACAAAGTCACCAGCCTCACTCTCTCCTCCAGAGCCACCTGGGTCCAGTGGCAGGACATAGATTAGGAGGACTGGAGATGGCCCTGGGTGCAGAGAAAGACCTTGGCCTTCTTAAGCTAAGGTCTTTCAGAGTTCTCACTTTGACTGGGAAGAAGAAACTATTTTGTCACTACCACATTGGTGTAACTAATAATTGGCATTTCTGTAGCACTTTAAAATTCATGGGATCATAGTTTTAGAGCTGGAAGGGACCTTAGAAGCCATCAAGGACAAGCCCTCATTTTGCAGATGGGACAGAGACGTTAAGTATCTTGCCCAGAAACATAGTAAGTGTCTGAGGAAGTATTTGAACCCAAGTCTTCCTAATTCCAAGTTCAGGGTCCTGCCCACTATACCATACTACCTTTCAAGGTTTACAAGACACTTCTCTTACAAATACCTTATGAGGGAAGTACTAGAAGTATTATTTTCCCCATTTTACAGAAGAAGAAACTAAGTCTCAGAAAGGTCAAGTGACTTGTCCATAGTCACAAAGCTAATAAGTATCAGAGCTGATGTCCAATCCAGGTCTCCTCACTGCAAGTCCAGGAGTCTTTCCATTATATGATGCTCCCCCTAAACAAGTGTAATATATCCATTTTATGCTCATTGCAGGAGAGATCAGGAAACAAAAGAATATTGAATGACTGAGAAAAAAGAGCATGCAAAAAATAATAATAATAATTAACATTTATATAACCAGGCACTAAGCTAATAAGCTTGCAAATTTTACAATTTCAAAAGCTAACAAGCTTTACAAATATATCATTTGATCCTCACAACAACCTTAGAAAGTAGGTGCTACTATTAGTTCCATTTGACAGATGAAGAGAGAGAGGTCAAGTGAGTGGCCCAAAGTGACATAGCTAGTAAGTACAAGAGGCAGGATTAGAACGCAGGTCTTTCTGACTTCAGCCCTGGTACTCTACCATCTATGCCACTTTGAGGTCACAAAGTAAAAAGAAAGATGAAGTGAAGAGACACTGTCTCTTTTATCATTTTTCCCAGAAATGACTATACCATGTTTCTGTACTGCCCTGAAAGGACTTATTCCTTTGGTTTATTCCATGGAAGAATGGTAGTCGTAGACAACCTCTTTGCCACCTATCACAGACATGTGATCGGGGGGCGGGGCTGGGAATGAGGGTTCATAAAGAATTTCTCTGCTACCACTTTGGGGAAAGATGAATTCTACATCTTTTCTCCCAATTGCATCCAACTACTGTCTTCTTACCTGAGTTCTACAAGGATCTGTCCCTGATCTGCAAGTCAGACAGTTGGTGTGCTATATAGGTGAATATGCATATTTTACTGATTGGGAAAAACAAGTAATAACTTCTATGTATTTTATTATAGGGAGCCTCCAGTAAACAACACATATAACATTTACATAACTGAGGAAATGAAGAAAAATCCTGATGCCGTTAAGGAAATATTCTCAGACAAAACAAAAGAAGACAATGACAGGTTGAGCTCAGATATCCCAGATCTCCAGAATAAACAGTCACCAAGACATAGTATTAAAGAATCTGAGAGCAAAGGGAAATTATTGACTCAGAATTCTAACTACAATAATAGAAGTATTCATCCTGGGGATTTCATGAAGGGGCAGATAATGCCATTGAAGGGATTCATAGTTCAGAGTTACGGAAACAAATCAAGAATATACAAAAATTTTGTTTCATCTTCAGAAATAAGTGACTCTGATACCATCCAAACCCGAGCTCTAGCTAATCAATTGAGTGATATTGCAGGTTCTCTTTTGAAAAAGGAATATATGGAGAAAAAGGATCCCAATAAAGTCAGTGGGTCTCACAAAGAACCAGACAGCTTGAGTCATTCACAACACAAGTTAAATAGTCCAGACCAGAAGCATCAATATAAAGCTTCCCCTGACTCACTGAATTACGCTGAAGAGACCCAGTCTGATACATATCCATCTTCAAATAGTACAGAGAATGCAGAATTGGTAGACAACCACCAAACAAGTACATTACTAGGGACCTCTAGCTCTTCTAGCTGGTCATCCCACTCAGACTAGGACAGAGCAATGCTAGAGTTCAAATTCTCATTTGTCAATGTTCTTCAAGCCAGTCCTTTTACCACCTGAAATCATGGTAGAGCCCTCATAGAATCCTGGAAGTTATGTTTTTCTTTTGTAATTTAGCCCCAAAATAAAAATTATTTTTGATATTGGACACCTACACTTGTTTTATGCTTAAGTTGTCTTTTGATGTGGTAATAGGTTTACAATACATGAATCAATATTGTTTTTATAAGCTGAAGAACAAGGACAGAACTGTATTGCCTTTTTCCCTCCCATATGGGCCAGGGGCATTCTGGCTTATCCTGGCGTAGACATGACTGTTGGCCCTTTCCTTCTTTCTGCAAAAGACTCCCCACAGAAAAAGAGTCAATAGCAAAGATTGCCCCAGGGTGTGGTGGCACATCTCACCCATACACCAGATTTACATTTGGTCTTGGATATGAAAAATCTCAAGAAAATGAGTCGAGAACATATCAATATTTGTTTCAACAGAAGCACCAATCTAGTTTCTAATAGCAATTTGAAAAAAAGGCATGCAGAGTCTCTCCTCCACAATGGAATCAGGGCATTGATGACATGAAATGCCATACAATGTCTGTATTGATGGAGTCCATGAAACATAGTCTGCCAAAACATTTAGCTTCATGATCTGCTACCATTGGGGCCTAATTAAAGACTATGCACACAGATTATGCCCCAGGGAGAGTTGTGTTACATAGTTCAAAGTAACATATACATAGAGCTGGAAAGAACTTTAGAGGTCACCTACCCCAACCTCTTCATTTTATAGATTAGAGAACTAAAGCTCAGGCTAAGTGACTCGCCCAAGGTCATACGACATACATAACAGAAGAAGCCTGGGAGTGTTGGCTGACTATAAGCTCTCTACAAATCAATAGTGTGACCTGGCTGCTTTAAAAAAAAAAAATTAAAATTAAATAAAATTAAAAAGCTAATGTAATCAAGCTAGATTAAAAGAGATATTGTAATAATTCACATATATTTAAAAACTGGCTCTCTGGGGAGAAAAATTACTTATTATACACTTTTAAGTTTTATTTGCATTAATAACATTTACTCCATCATTTTAAGTCTAGCTAATCAATAAAATAATAAATCAAGCCCTGATTTGTAGCCTTCACCTATATCCAAGGTGTAAGTGCTCACACTGAATATTTAACAATGGTTTCTCTCAAGCTAGTTCAATCTGATTTCAGCGCATACCTACTAGTTCTTCTCTAATGCCTGATGGTAGAGCAGAAGAAATGTTGGTTTCTTGAGAGGTAAACTAGTGAAGAAATGGACTTCTGGGGTGCATGACCAACAAGATGGAGAACTAGATGTTCTCTCTGATTTTCACACTCTCTCAAATTTCTCCAAAATAAAAGTTGTGCACCAGACATAAAGCAATTTCACCTGTTTCCATGATCTAGGATAGGGCTTCTTAAATTTTTTCCACTCGCAACCTCTTTTTGCTTTTTGGCAGGGTTTTTTGGGTGTTGTGTGGAGAATGAGATTTTCTCCTATAGTAGAAGCTTTGAGAAGACAATAGGGAGGCGGTGGGAAAGGGGAAAAGAATGAACATTAAGTGCCTACTATATGCCAGACTGGATCTTCAAAACAGCCCTGTGAGGTAGAGGCTATTATTATCATTTCTCAGTGAGAGGAAACTGAGGCAAGCAGAGATAAAGTGACTTGCCTAGGGCCATACATCAAGGAAGTGTCTGAGGCCTGATGTGAACTTGGGTCTTCTTGATTCCCATACTCTATCCACTGTACAACCTAGCTCTGGGGGGAAAGGGAGAAATCTTTCCCACATACATGGAGCAATAGTGCAACCTCAGTGCCCAGTGGCAATGACATCTGCTATTCTCTTTCTTAAACCTCAGAAGTGAAAGAGCTAAGTGAGAGATATAAGACTGTGGGAGTGCTTACTCAGATGGCTGGAAAGCTGAAAGGAAACAGACCCCTGTCCGTGATGGTCTTTATCCCATCCTTGCCTTATTTCAAAGAGCTTGCTATCAGCACTTTAACCCCATTAAAGATTTCATCTGATTGATCAAATCTTATTTTTCATAAACACCTAAGATTTACCTGTCCTTGCATTTCCTTGTGTGCCATTGGTGGCCCTGAGAACTGAACTGGTTCTAGCAACCACGTAGGAAAGAATGGCCGTTCCTCACACAGGGCTGGGATCCCAACCCCCATTCCATTGTTTGAGAATCTTCTGGAGTCATAATTATGGGCCATTCATATTTTTCATAACTATAGAAGACCAGGATCACTTCAGACGTGGGACCTTTTAAAATCTGCTTCGTCAGACAGAAAGCTAACATGGTCATTCCATAGTGTTACAGGTATGGACATGAACCAACAGGGTGAATCAGATGCAAGGATAGAGAGAAAGTGAATACCACTTAAATCCCTGGGGTGGGGGTGGGGGTGTGTGATGTGACCTTGTGTGACAAGCTCAAGTAAAGGTTATTCTCAACAAAAATTATTTCCAATTTTTTAGAGGAAAATATTCCAGCAACCATCTCAGAGTACATCTTTCTCAGGCAGGGCTTTCTAGATATCTTGAGTTTCTCCAAAGCCAGCCCATGCCTACCTAGTGATCGCCATCTTTCTCTAGCCTTATAAATACTTAAGCTCCTAAAATATTTCTAAATCAACCCCTCCTCAACATCTTACCCCAAAGCTACCCGAGCATTCCAATGTGCTCTCTGGAATACCTACTCCATTACTAATAAATTGGCTTTTATCTTAAACCTTTTCCTTTCTTACTCTTTCCATATCCTTGCATGCACTGCATCCTGGTTTCCTCCTGATGACACGGCTTTCCTAGACACCCTTTCTAACACTGGTTGAACTTTCACTCCCTACTCATTGATTATGGTAGACAAGCTATAGTAATGCTTGTTCTCCATTGCCACTGGCAGGGTCTTCCTCTGCCACCTTCATTCAGTAACATCTTTGGGGTTTACTCAGCTCCGTATTGACCACCCACTCGAGTTTCTGTTAGCTTTTCTCTAAAACCATCCAGGATGCTTTTCTTCTTTCCTTTCCAAGTTCAGTGCCTGGATCAGTTTTTGGTTTGTTTGTTTTTTCTCTTCCTTATCCCCCAACTTTCACCCTCTAGATTTAATAAACTGTTGTTATTGTTTGCCCTTCATTCTCAAACAGGATCAATCAGGAGGGCAATATCTTGACTTGCGCATAATACAGATAAAACTTAAAAATATATGTGCATACATACCTCTTGATGCTCCCTCAAACACCCTAACATCTCGCATCCTCAACGTACTCATTTCCCACGACCTACACGCCACCTCGCCTACACACAGAGATAGTGCTATCCTTGATCTCGCCACACTTACATGTTGATGGACTCTGAAATTCCCTCATCTGATCACAATCTGTTGTCACTCCACCTCTCCCCAAATCCCTCTTTTTGTCCTCTATGTGACTTCCTGTAACTCTACTCCTCAGGTCTTTCCCAGGCTATCACCCTCAGGTGGGCTACAATCTCCTCCACACAGTGCCCGGAACATCACATGGATTTAATAAATTCTCATTGACTGATTGACTTTCTATAACAGTAAATTCAACTGTCAATGGGAAATGCAGGCAAAGGACCTCGTTCCATTAGAAATAGAAACCAATCCAGGTTTGAGTTCAGTGCTATACAAGGTCCTGTGAGAAATACCAAGTTTTTGCTATGAAGCTGAGAAGGTAAGACATACATAGAAGAAACTCTTAGAGAACAAGAATAATAGACCCACAACTCAGGGACTTTTCTTAGTAATAAGTTAACACATGTTTGGATTTAATTTAAATTGATTTTTTAATGGCAAAAGTGGGACGAGACAGCACGAGTAGCAGAAAGCAAACTTAGACAGGAGTAAAAGACCCAGGATCCATTCCCTGTTTGGCTACTTTTTAACAATCCTATTCAACAAAAGTTTCTAAAATGTCTATGTGTCAGGAACTGTGCTATATGCTAGAGATATGAGATAAAAAATAATCCTTGCCCTCAAGTAGCTTACACTCTAATAAGGGAATATGGTTCAGACCTACTCACCAGTACTTTACCACCTAATTATGCTTTTTGCTTGGTCCATTGGTTTCTTCCTGTTGTTCTTAACTCCTCACTCACAGACTATAGGGGACTCTGAACTCTACCAGATGAACTCTAGCAGATCAGCCCAGCTGCCAGGTTGTGTCATCACCACCCCCAAATTTGGAAATTGTTTTATGGAGACCAACATTAGGACCACCTCTCTGGCCAGTGACATCGCTAGGGGATGCCTTCCTCTTGCCTGACCTAGTCTGTCCTGACACATTCAGCACTTATTTTAAACATGGACCCCCCTTCCTGTGTCAGGCCTACTCTTTAATATTCCATTCTCAAGATTGAGTTCTTGGAGGGTCTTAGCCCGGGATGTGCTGGAGCCAGCTAAAACATATTGGGAGCCATTGTTAAATTTTCACTGTGAGCATTTACATCTCAGAAATCAGCAGTCACTACAAATGAGGATTCTATTTTTGTTTTGTTGATTTCTAGATTTAATAAATCATTGTTATTGCTTGTCCTTCATTCTCAGAGAGGACTGAAGACATCAGAAGGGCGATGTCTTGACTTGTGTATGATACAGATTGAACCTATTTCCCTCAGAGACCCTGGTTGTCAAATATTTACCAGCACACATCTGAATTACTCAATAAACATTGTTTGAGCTCAGCAAGAGCACAGTTGGAGTGAAGGGAAGAAATAAGCCTTCATAGAGCACCTATTATGTGCCAGATGCCGTGGTAAGTGCTTTATAAACATTATCTCATTTGACCCTGACATGGGAGACGCTGTTATTATCCCTACTTTACAGTCTAGGAAAATGAGGTAAACAGACTGACCTATGGTCACATAGCTTGTATCTGAAGCTAGATTTGAACCCAGATCTTCTTAACTTCAGGTACAGTACTCAATCCACTGTATCACGTAGTTGCCTATTATTGTGTGGTTTTGTCCTTCATTCTTGAAGAGGACCATGACATCAAGCAGGTGATGACATGATTTGCCATTGACTTTGATTTGAGTGAGGGAGGGCTATGCAAAGTCACCAACCTTAATTTCTCCTCCTGAGCCATCTGGGTACAGCGGCCCAATGTGGAACACTCAAGGAAACCTGGTAACTAAAGACTATATACTAATCAATGCAATATAATATAAAGTCTATAATGAAATAATAATAGTAATAGTAATAATAATAATAACACATAACGCAGTGCTTTAAGGTGTATAAAGTACGTTGCATCTATTGTCTCATCTGAGCCTCACAGTACTCCTGGTCTGCACCCAAATGATCATCATGTCTTACACTTCATAATAGTCTACTCTGGATCAGCATAATCTCAATACCTTCTCCACACTCCATTCTCTCTTACACATACCCCTATTCTACATCATTCTCTATACTACCTCAGGCTTCCTCAGAAACATTCAAGGGCCAGATCTCACAACACCATGCCAAACAAGAATCATGAACATCAAAAAGAATGTCCTGATGCTTTTTTTTTAATAATGGGATAATTAACTATTTTGGACAGCTGTGGACATTGAAGACAGAATCAGAAAGGCTTAGGTTTGAGTCCCTCCCAAAGTCTACTCCACACATCTAAGGGATGACAGAAACCATCCAGCCCAACCCTCTCATTTTAAAGATTAAATACTGAGACCCAAGGAGGCCAACTTACTCGCTCAAGGTCCCATAGGTCGTAAGTATCCATGATGGATTTTGAACACAAGTCCTCAGAACCAGTGTTCTTCTCACAGTATCATGCTCTGAGACATCCTGACTGAGTGATCCTGGACAAATTGATTAAGCTTTCAACACCGCAGGAAATACTCTAAGACTACAAATTGAAGAGCAATTGCATTGGTAGAGAGTTTCCACAACAGGGTTACCTTACAACAATAACATTGCAGGTCTGAACCAAAAAAAACATTTTTCAATTGTGAACACTGCTCTTTGCCTGAACCAGCTATCTGCCTTTCCTTTGGAGTGGCTTTAATAAGATTCAAACAATTGGATACACATAGATAAATGTGATAAAAGGTACAATGTGAGAGGGGTAAAAAGGAGCTGCAAAGTTCCTTGAGAAAATTTGAATAGAAAGAGATCACATTCAGCAGGACATATGAAAAAAGACTTCATGGAGAAGATGACATGTGAGCTGGGCTTGAATCTGAAAAGAAGAAGATTTCAACAGGTAAAAATGAGAAGGGAATGAATTGTAGGCACAGGCGAGCACCTGGGCAAGTGTCCATTGACAGGAACTCTTGGCAACTCTTCATGACCTCATTTCGGGGTTTCTTGGCAAAGATACTGGAGTGGTTTGCCATTTCCTTCTCTAGCTCACTTTACAGATGAGGAAACTGAGGCAAATAGGGTTAAGTGACTTTCCCAGGGTCACACAGCTAGTCAGTGTCTAAGGCCAGATCTGAACTCATGAAGATAAGTCTTCCTGACTCTAAGACCAACACTCTATCCAGCTGCCCCTGGGAGGAGAATACAGGACAAAATTGGGAAACTGCTCAAATAAACACTGCTATAGAATAACCAAAATTGCTGGTTCCCAAGTAGGTAAGCTAGTAAATACGATCTTCAATTTCTCTATTGGCTGACTGGCAAGTAATATCTCATCTCTCAGTGAGGGTTGAGGCCTTAATTAATGGGCATTTTCAAATCTCCTGGAAATCCTGGCATAAAGGACATTATACAGTAATAGTGCCAAATATTAAACATGAACATGCAGATAAAGCAGGCAAGCTAATGACATAGTTGATAAAGCATCTGCAGTGGGACGGCCAAAAGCCATATCCTCTGTTGGAAATGAGGCAGGTTTGGCTGTTGCATCTCTAAAGGAAATTAATAAAAATATTTGCAGATTATTATGAAAAACATATTAGCTACGGAAGTGCTGGTTTTTTTTAAAGGAATAAATTCTCTACATGCACCCAGTTTACATAGGATATCAAGATGGAGTCGACCCAGATGCTGATACAGAGTAAAGAGATACTGTCAGCTATTAAATATTCATCCAGGATGTGCTCAAGATGAAATGGTCAGCAAATATGTCTGATTTATGAGAGTCTCTAGTTAGCCCCTACTTGCCACTACTTGGACCGTCAGAGACCCTGGTGTCTTCCACTCATTTTACAATTGTGACTCCAACTGGCAAGCTCTAAGGAGTTTAAAATCAGGACTTACACCTACCTTATCTACTTACTTCACCTTTCAACTTTTCTTAGTGAAATGATAAGTTTAATGTGAATCGGGAGAGAATTCTCCAGCTTTCTGGATCTGCATCAAAATTAGCAAATGAAAAAATTAACAATGGCTCATAGCAGGGGTGGGGAACCGGTGGCCTTGAGACCACATGTGGATTCAGTCAAAGGGCCACATTTGAGGACCTAGAGGGCCATATGTGGCCTCGAGGCTACCAGTTCCCCACCCCTGTCCCAGAGGAATCGCATTTCTATTCCAGGTTCTAATTACAGCTGTGAGGACTCTCAATACCAATGCAGTCTTTGCTACTCTCATCATACTGAGACCTAACCCTCACACTGTGAGGTATACAGGCTTGTGGAAGTATACAGGCTTGGTGCAAGTAGCTTTAAGCTAAGACAGAAATATTCTTAAGCCAAGGCTCTGCTTTCATAGAAACTTTCTATTTTTTCTTTAGATACTGTCTCAAACACTGACATTGATATTCAACAAGGTGTCAGGCAAGTCTGACAAAAATCTCATCAAGATAAATGGAAAATGTTAACCTTTTTTTTTTTCTTTAGTGAGGCAATCTGGGTTAAGTGACTTGCCCAAGGTCACACAGCTAGTACGTGTCAAGTGTTTGGTCTGAGGCCGGATTTGAATTCAGGACCTCCTGACTTCAGGACCGGTGCTCTATCTACTGCGCCACCTAACTGCCTGAAAATGTTAACTTCTTGATGATAAGGGCTATTATTGGTTTTTTGTAGCCACAGAACCTAACATAGTACCTGGCACCTGGTAGGTACTAAATAAATACTTGTTAAATAGATGGATGGATGGACATATGGATACATAGATGGACAAATTGTCTAGCCTGCAGTGATCCAGGGTAGGTGGGATATACAATACAGGGAACAGGTAAATCCAGCACAGATGAGATTCTTACTGTATCCATCTTTAAAACAGATAGACTTCATCCTTCTAAGAGTATCACAGCTAATTGGTCTTTGACATGTAATGAAAACTTACTATTTTTCCTTTTTTCTATGGGGGGCTACCTGGATACAGCCCAATTACCAACTGTTTACCATGTGATTTTCAGTAAGTCACTTTCCCTCTCTGAGTCTCAGTTTCCATATTAATAGAAAGATAGCATAAGACGAATCTTTTCCAGCTTTAATAATCTGTGAGTTTATGAGATAAGATAAATATATAAGATGACTAGCATTTGCTCCATTCTCACATGCATAGCCAAGGACTCCCATTTTTTGACAGTCTATCCTGTTCATGGGTCTTTCCTTTTTTTTCCCCAAGACACAGATTTCTCACCCTTATTTCTCCCTACTGACAGCAATAGCCTTTTATGTTCCCATATATGAGAAATCTATAAACTATATTCCTAAACTAAAAAAAATCTAAGGCCTGGAGTCAAGTAACAGATGTATTTACTGAGCTCTTTGCCCTGCTCAGAGCTAACTTCTGATGTAAAAAGTCCTTGCTCTTAAAAAACTTTACCATCTCATTGTAAGAGAACACAACAACAAATAGGAAAATATAAACAAAATACAGAGCGATAGTCAACATTCACATGGGCAGCCAGGTGGTAAAGCAGACAGAGCACTGGGCCTGTAATCAGGAAGATGCATCATCCTTAGTTCAGTCGGGTATCAGACACTTCCCAGCTGTGTGACCCTGGGCAAGTCACTGAACTCTGTTTGTCTCAGTTTCCTCATCTGTAAAATGAGGTGGAGAAGGAACTGGCAAACCACTCTACTATCTTTGCCAAGAAAACCCCAAAGTGAGTTGTGCAGAGTTAGACTCTACTGGACAACAATAACAGCTAGTATTTACATAGCTCTTTGAAATTTGTAAAGTGCTTTACAAATAGTCTTATTTTTATTTTAGTAAATATTTCCCAGTTATATGTAAAAAATTGTCATTTTTTAAACTTATGAGATATAAGATATCTTTCTCCCTCCTCAAGAAGGCTAGCAGTTTGCAAAGATTCTATTCTTTGATCCTCAAAACCACTTTGGGGCAGATATTATTACTATCTTCATTTTACAGATGAGAAAACTGAGGCTGAACGATATTAATCACATAATAAGCCTCTGCAACATGTTTGAACTTACGTTTTTCCAATCCCAAGTCTAGGGCTTTACCCACTGAACCACCTGGTCTCTTCATAGTACAACTATAAATGGTAAATTCCACTATTTTTTTTCCAGCTAGTATGGGCACACATATAGGTGCCATCAAAGGTACCAAAAAGTTGCATATCTACCAATTTTTATTTCAACTGTTAAACCAAGTATGAAAGATGAAGAATGTATGCCTCCACAAATTCAGATCAACAATCTCCACCCTTGTTTAAAAATGTCCCTCCTTTCAGCAGTGACAAGGTAAAATAGGCCATTGGTTCAAGGTTAGAAAAATCATGATGTGAGATGGATTGTACTTCTGAGGTTTAATTTGATGCCTAATCGTACATCAAATCATGAAACTAAACATTATGAATCCACTGAACCTATTCCAGCCCTCTTCATCTACCCTAGTTGTGGTGGCAGGATGGAGCTGATTCAGACCCAAATGCATCACAGCCCCCTAGCTCTACATAGGTTGGAGTGACTACAGTCCTGGCCCTTGACCAGCAAAAACGTCCCTTGGACACTGCAAACTTTATTTTTGATCCAATACCTACTACCACCTCTATGGCAAATGATTTCCCACCACCAGTTTCTTTCCTTGTCCTTGTATTAATCAATTATCAGCAACATAGGAGAAAATTATCCCTAACTCCCACCTCCTGTTCTCTAATTCCCAACCTCCTCAACCCTACCTCATTCATGTCCCACTTGAATCCTACCTACCCATTCATCTGTGCCCTCTAGAATTCCTATTTGATAGTGAACAAACTTCCTTTCACCTTGGAACTCTTTCTCCCACATTCCTTCTGTCTACCAGTCCTCACTGAGACATGATTTTCCCTTGATAATATAATATCCCTGACCCTCCTCTTCATCACTAACTCTACCTTCATCTGAATACCAGATCCAATGGTCCTAGAGGGGAAATTAAAATACTCTCTGCTCCCTACTGTCACTTCTAAATTCTCCTTTTACTACCACTATTCAGCAAATCCTTGTCTTTTAAAGTATACTGTCAAGATTTTCTGCCCAATCCTAATTATGGTGGTGGTTGTATATTGGTACCCACGTCATTTTCCCTCCTTTTTCAAAGAGTTCAGTACCTTTCTCTCCTCCTCATATCCTCCCCTTGTAGTCATTGCTCCCCAAAACTCCCTAGCTTTCCAATTGCTCAGTTATCTTAAATACCAAGGCCTACTCCACCATGTTACCTCCACCACAAAATGAGAATATCATACACTGTATATCACCATCACTCACACATATTCCATTTACTTCATTAAAAATTCTGACATTCTTCCATCTGACCGTAACTTCCTATCATGCTTTCACTCCCTGTTTTATCCTTCCTAAATCCATTCTGAACCCTCATAGAGACCTCCATTCCTTTTAGACCTCATCTAATATCCTCCTCAGGCAACTACCTCTGCTTAGACTTCACTTTCTTCCCTCTCTAATATTGATCTTATACTGAGCTGATTCAACATCACACTGTCCTCTATTCTTGAATCACTCTCACTTTGTCCTATCTCCATTTATCTCTTGCAAACCTCAGCCCTGGATTACTCCTACTAACCACCTCCACTCTTACTCAATTGCTGCTAAACAGAGCTGGAGAAAACCACACAACCCTTCTTATCTCAAGTTTATGGAGAGGGGGAGGGGGAAAGAGAAAATAAAGTTTGGAAAAGTTTTTGTGGGTGAGTGAGATAGGGAATTGTCAACTATAGAAGAATAAAAAGATTAGCTTGCTTCAGTAGGACTGAATGGAAGTTGAATAATTAATCTGCGCGCTGATGGAGTACATTATAAATTCAGTTATCCAACTTTGGTTTTTCAAGTCAGTCCTGTTATTCTTCCCTAGTTGACTTTGCATCTCACTCCCCACAAAAGTTTTTCCAAACCTTCTCTTCTCTCTTCATTCCTCCCGTACCTCTTCCTCCTCATCTCTTTAGCTAAGAACCTTACCTCTGAAAATTACTGAAGAAGGAAAAAATTACTAAGGAAAGTAAGGCTGTTCGATGTGGCTGTTCTCTTCTCTTCATCTGCAAACCCCTAAACATCTCTCACTGTCTCCTCCTTCTTCCCAGTGTCTGACAATGAGGTGGCCCTTCCCCTTGCTAAGGCCAACTCCTCTACATTCACCCTTGATTTCCATTACTTCCTGTCTTGTCACAGATGGCTACCTCGATCATTCCCTGCAGCAGTAATGGCCATTTGTCTCCTACATCTAGAATGAATGCCCTATGATCCAACCAAACTGCCCTTCTCTCTCTTCCTCACACATTATGCTGCATTTCTCCTCTCTGAGTCTTTGCCCTAGCCATCCTCCATCCACCATGGCCCCAAGAAAGCCACTTCCTCACTTCTGCCTCATTGAATTACTCTATTCCTTCAAGATGCAGATCAAACACCACCTTTCTACATGAAGCCTTTTTTACACTTAATTACTTTGTATTTATTGGTATTTATTTTCTTTATATTTACTCTCTCTCTCTCTTTCTTCCTCATCTCCTCTTTCTCTCTCTCCCCCTCCTCTTTCTCTCTACATCCTTTCTCTCCTATCTCCTCTTTCTTTCTCTTCTCTCTCCCTCCTTTGTCTCTTTCCTCTCATTTTTCTCTATCTTATTCTCTCTCTGTGTGTATGTGTGTATACATATGCCTTTGTTGTGTAGAAATTGTTTCATTCATTTTATTTGTATCCCCAGTGCCTAGTATTTAGTACTTGGTAAGAGCTTAATTAATATTTGTTGATTGAGTAATGATTGCTGAGCAATTTCCAAACAACACTGCGTACACTCTTGCCTCCCTCTTCCTTCTCTTCTTTCCAAAAGAACTCATACACTGCCCCTAGGCCTGGGCCATGACAAGTGAGATTTTACCTTAATTCACTTAGAACCAAGCCACTATACCACTTTCCCAGACATTTCTAAACCGACCTGTTTCCAAATCTAGCTCCCCTTTATGTATTGACTTCCCCTACCAAAATGTAAGCTTGATAAGGATAGGAGCTGTCTTTCTATATCCCCCAGAATTTAGCATAAGGCCTGGCATGTAGTGAGCACTTACCACTAAAAGTTGTTTCATTTCATTTCAACCAAAATAATATTTTTTTTCTCTTCTTCCTTAGCTCCTAAGGTAATTGATGATGATGGTTGTGATGATGATGAAACCATGTGACCCTGGATAAGTGCCTTAATCTCTCTAAACTTCAATTTCTTCATTGTTGAAATGAAGAGGTCAGAATATGTGGTCTTTAAGGTTCCTTTCCATCCTAAATCCACAATCCTAAACTCCTAATAACTATCAGTAACATAGTACTTTAAAATTTGCAAAACATTTTTCATTCATGATCTCATTTCAAAATTTCAATACCATGTGATGGATTTTTAAAAAATAGAACATTAACAACTTGGAGAAAATAATAATAATAATACTTAATACATGTAGTGCTTTAAAGTCTAGAGAATGCTTTAAAAATATTCTCTCATTTGTTCATGACAGCAACCCTTATGAAGTAGGTGCTATTATTATCCCTGTTTTTCAGATGAAGAAAGGGAGGCTGAGGGGAGTTCAGGGACTTTCCCAGAGACACACAGCTTGTGCATATCTAAGACAGAACTCAAACCCAGGTCTTCCTGATTCAAGTTCTGCACTCTATTCCCTTTGCCACACTGACTATTATTGTTATTCATCCTTTGTTCTTGAAGAAGACATCAGAAGGGTGATGTCTTGATCTGCAAGTGAACTGGATTTAAGTGAGGCAAAGCTATGCAAAGTCATCAGCCTCACTCTCTCCTCCAGAGTCATCAGAGTTCAATGGCAAAACATAGGTCAGGACGACTGGCAATGTCCAGGGATGCAGTGAGACATCTTGGCCTTTTTAAGCTAAGGTCTTTCCCAGGTCTCAGTTTGTCTGAGGCAACACCCATTCAATAGTTAAAGGCTAGGTAAGAATTGAGGCAAAAGATGGCCTAGTTTGCCTTCACCAAAAATCGGTCTGGAAGGGGAAGACCCTCAGAGTTTCTGGCCAGAACAGAAACAAACCACACTGCCTATAAGAATTCAGAGAAGGGCTTCCTTCAGTGTGGGCTTCCTGACTAAGGTGGGTCCTGAGCTGGGTCTTGAAAGGAAGGTGGAGTTTGGCTAGGAGGAGGAAGGGAAGATATTCCAATCAGGGAAAACCATTAGAATAGCAGGAAGCAGGAAGCATTGGGCAAGTGTGGAAGAAGAGGAAGAAATATTGAAGAGATTAGCCTGGCAGAGACTAGGAGATAATCTATTCTATTCCCCTGCCTCTAAGCAAAACCTAAGTAAATCATGCTAATCAGAAGAGAATTTCTTTGCTGTCTGGCAGTTCATCTTTATAATTACCTTAACTTCCAAAGGATCCAGTTTCAGCCTCTTCCTTCATCTACCCTGGTATAGATGTCCATACCCTGACAAGGCAAGGCCAGCAATATGTCAGGTAGCCATCAGACTGAAGAGCTTAGAACATTTTTTTTGCCCCACTTGAAATACAAACCAGGGGAGCAGATGCTCAGTTCTCAAAAGAATCTATGAGGGGAAATTATATTAAAATGAGTGACCAAAGGTAGACAAGGAATGTTCTCTAAACTCCAGAGATAGAACTTACCTTAAAGCAGGAATTCTTGATTCTATTTGGTGTCATGGACCCCTTTGGCTGTCTGGTGAAACCTAGTCTTCTCAGGAAAATGTTTTTAGATACATAAAATAAAATACACAAGATTACCAAAAAAACCAATTATATTGAAATACAATTATCAAAATATTTTAAAAATAAAAACAAGTTTACTAATCACAGGTTAAAAACCCCTTTTGTTGTTGCTGTTAGAGATAATAATAATCTTAGATATAGCAATCATAGTAGTAGTTAGCATTTATGTAGGACAGGTGGTACAGTAGATAGAGTACTGGGATTGGAATCAGGAAGGCTCATCTTCATGAGTTCAAATCCAGCTTCACACATTTACTGGCCAAGTCACTTAACCCTGTTTGCCTCAGTTTCCTCATCTATAAAATGATCTGGAGAAGGAAATGGCAAACCACTCTAATATCCTTGAGAAGAAAATCCCAAATGGAGTTGCAAAGAGTTGGACATGACTGAGCAACAACATTTATATAAAGCCTTAAGTTTTACAAAGTGCTTTCTATATGTCAACTCATTTGATCCTCACAACAGCCCTGTAAAGTAGGTATGATTATTCCCATTTTACAGATTAAGAAACTGAAGCACAGACAAGTTAAGTGATTTGTCTGGGGTACAGAGCTGGTATTTGAGACAAGAGTCAAACTCTGTTCTTCCTAACTGTTAAGTCCTATACTCTGGTCTTCCTAACTGTTAAGTCCTATACTCTATCCTCTGTACCACCTAGCTGACTGATAATCTAGCCCTACACCTTCGTATTACAAATAAGAAAACTGAATCTCTTCTAGACTCAAGGAATGTCATCACGTAAATGGAATTAGATATCGCAGGACATTTTTCCAGCTTTAGTAACCAGGAAGGGATATATTCCTACATCTCTCACCTCAGACTGTTCATTTAGATTCTTATAAAACAAAACTAGGCCTAAGGTGTGTAAAGAACTGAGGGCAAAAAGGGATGGGAAGAATTTTCAGTGACCTTTTGGAATATTGAGATCCAAATTTTGACATTCTTCCCTCTGTGTAAGATTTTTTCCCCCAACAGTCTCTCCCTTGATTTTGAGAGCACTTGGTCAGACAGGTGGGGAGAATCATTCATTTTATTATTGCTGTGTTCCTGGTGTAGAGAAAAGAGGGTTCCCTGAATTAGGAGTTAGTAGCCTGAGTATGATAATTGTGATTTTTATATTATTCTGTGCTATAGTTAAAGGATAGAATTCCAATGTGGAGTCACGTAAGCTGAGAGGTCCTAATGCCCATAAAGCATATAAACAATGACAGATAGTTTCATACTTTCTCCCACTGTCTGACCTGTCTTAACCCTGTGTCAAGCAGTTAATGAACTCGACTTCTGACTGAACAAATATCCTGGTCAACTCCTCTTCTACTGCCTCAGCTAGTCAACTCAAACCCTCACTCTATTTCTGGTCTGGATAAAGAAATGCCCCAAGCTTAGTCTGGTATTGAAAAGTGACCCCAGGAATTTTTCCTAATTCCTAATCAGACCACATGTGCATCTGATTAGGAATATGCCCTCCCACATCCAACATGGATTAACTGTTCATGCCCATTTTTAGGTTCTAAGATTTAACTTGCAAGTGAGTTAGACTTAAGTGAGGCAGGGCTATGCAAAATCATCAGCCTCACTCTCTCCTCGAGAGTCACTGGGGTCCAGTGACAAGATGTAGGTCAGGACAACTGGTTACTAAAAGGTAGGAGGTATTGCACCAATTTTCCAAAGTTATGATTAGTTACTGTATTTTGAAACACTTCCCATTAAACAAAATCTAGATTATGAAGTCTCCTTAAGCAGCTTTGAGTAATTTTTAAAAATTCATTGATTATAAGTTAAACTGTAGATTCTGTGATGCTGGGCTCTAAATGCAATCTGCAGTCTTAGGAAGATAAATGACACTTGGTTTGCCCTCACCCCTCCCACCTTTACCTTTCATTGAGCATCCCACTCATGGACTCTGGAAACAAGTCCTAGAAAGGTCTGATGGGAGTGCTGAGTTATTCTGCAGTCTTTTCACCGTGATCAGAATTCCAGAAACAGGATTAAGCAAGAAATGGATGAACTAAATATTATCTGAAAACCCTTTCTTGGATTCTGACCGAAAGCAATCAATACTCTAAACTAAAGCCCCCATGTGTGACAAAACATTAAAGAGATGGTTCTTGACCACTAGCATCTCTAGGACTCAGGATGAAGAATGCATTCCTTTTGTATTAAATGCATTAGGAAAATGAAATAGGCAACATGACATTAAGATGATACATGAAGCAACTAATATAATGGAGTAAGGAAGTATCATTTAAATGGGCATTTTCTTAGTACAATGTTCTGAGAGACCTCACCATTCTGGTTCCTAGCCTAGCTATAACACAGCAAGGTCAGCAGGAGTCGATGGTGAAAAGATCAAGGCGTCCCCTTTATCCAGGTCATCTCCATTCCATATATGAGGTCTACAGATGTTATAGATAATAAAACAATCTAGTACTGGAGACAGCTAACAGACATTGAATAGTGCATGGTGTTATATCAGCTTGTTTGGATAAAGATGTAATGCATGCTATGGATTGGCATTTAGGATGTTAAGTTCCAAACATGGAAGTCTCTGGTTTTCAGACAAGTTTAACAAACAACATAGATCTCTCAGGAACCATCTAGAAGTACATCACCTATGTTCCTTTTCTGTTTTTCCATAGCTGTTCTGTTCCCATCTCTCTGACCTTGGGAAAATTCAGAAGTTTGAATGATCAAGGTTCTGGGCTCAGAAGATTCCATGGAAAGTCAACATCAAATATGTCCCAGGAACTCTATAACAAAGTATAATAGCACTCTCGTGTCTTACAGTTTTCATCAAACATCTCTCTGTTACACCAAAGGAGAGAAAAAAAATCCATAGCTTACTTACACTTTTCATATGAAATCATATTTAGGGTTAGGAGGGACTTTGGATTAAAGATCACCCACCTTAACCCATCCATTTGATAGAACACAGGAAATTTGGGCCCAAAGAGAGAAAACTTTAAGGTGACTCAGTGGATAGAGTATAGAATCTGAAGACAAAAGACATGAGTTCAAATGTGGCTTCCAACACTTAGTAGTTGTATGACTCTGGTAACCTCTGTCTGCCTCAGTTTCCTCAACAATAAAATGGAGATAATGATAACACCTATCTCTCGGCATTGTTGTAAGGACCAAATGAAACAATATTTATTAAATGCCTGGCATATAGTCAGTGCTTTGTTGTTATTGTTAGGTCATTTTTCAGTTGTATCTGACTCTTTGTGACCACATTTAGGGTTTTCTTAGCAAACATAGTGGAATGGTTTGTCATTTCCTTCTCCAGCTCATTTTACATATGAGGAAACTGTGGCAAACAGAGTCAAGAGACTTGCCTGGGGTCACATAGCTAGCATCTGAGTTCAAATTTGAATTCAGGTCTTCCTGTCTCCAGACCTGGTGCTCTATTCACTGCGCCAGCTAGCTGCCCATAGAAGGCATTTATCAAATGCTTATTCCCTCCCTTCCCTAGAGTAATTTGTTCAAAATGACATGGCTAGTAACAGGCAGAGCATAAATTTGAATTCAGGACTTCTGACTCCAAATCCATTGTTTTTTCCACTACACCTCAGTTCTTTCTTATTATTGACAAATTTCAATCACCCTTCGAAGGTCCTTCCAGTGGTATATACCATACCAATCCAATAACTACTGGCCTTTCACTAGGGCCTAAGATTCTTAAAGGGAAAACAGCTCAAAAACCATGGAAATCTCTTAAAAACAAAATTCTGGTAGGATAGTCAAATGATTCCAGTAGTTATGTTGACAAGCTGGAATACGTTCAGAAGAAAACAACCAGGATGGTAATGGTACAGAGTACATTTAATATACAAAGTACCTTTCACATGCAAAGAATATGTATTCCCAACATGCTAATTCACTGCTGATAGGACTATGAATTGGTCCAACCCCTTTGGAAGGCAATATGGTAATATATGATAAAAGAGACATGCCCTGTGACCTTTTTATCCTACTTTTACATTTATATCCTTAGGAATACTGGAAGGAAGAAAAACCTGCCCATACAAAAACATTCCCAACAGCCAACTGGAAGTAAACTATGTGTCCAGCAGTTGAGGAATGACTGAATAAATTGTAATACATGAATATAAAATAGTATTATTGGGCCTTTGAGGGGAGAAAGAAAGGAACTGTGATTTTACTCCTATGAGAAAAAATAGAAATTCTCTCTACAGATGTCAATTGATTCTTGCCTGTCAATTGTAGTCTTAGAGAGGTTTCTGTGGCACTGAGCAGTTAGTGTCACACAAGCACTATGTGTTAGAGAGAGGACTGGAACTCAGGGCTTCTTGAATCCAAGGTTGGAGACTACTTGTCTAACTTCCCCAAAAGGAATGACAAACATGAAGAATACAAAATAATATAGGAAGACGTGAAATGATGAAGAATCCAGAAAACAGAATTAAAAGATCAATATACACACTGACTACAACTAGACAAATGAAGACAAGCAGTTTTTTGTGGTTTTTTTTTAATTTTTATTTATTTATTTTTTAGGCAATTAGGGATAAGTGACTTGCCCAGGGTCACACAGCTAGTAAGTGTCAAGTGTTTGGTCTGAGGTCGGATTTGAACTCAGGACCTCCTGACTTTAGGGCCGGTGTTTTATCCACTGCATCACCTACCTAGCTGCCCCAACTGAAGACAAGTTTAAACAGAAAGATGACCCATTAAATAAAATTGTATACATGTTAGCTGGTTAAAGTTAAAGCACATAGCTGTCATGTCCTTTAATAATTAGTAAAACACAGAAACATATAGTTGCAAGTCAGTCACTCACTTTGCATTGTTTTGTTTAATTTTCTGCACTCCCACCTGGCCATCTTCCTTCCAGATGCAGTTCAAACACCATCTTCTGCATGAAGCCTTTCCTGATCCTCTTAACTGTTAGTATCTTCCCACCCAAACTCATGTATATTTAACTACTTTGTATTTATACTTTTTATATTTACTTTGTACACATACATATATAAACCAAGGACATGAACATATATGCATATGTTTATATGTGTATATCTATGTCCTTATATGTACACACCATATATACATATACACATGTGTTCCCATGGGTGCATACATGCATATACATATACATGAATATGTGTGTCTGCGTATAACCTTGTTGGCTCCCCCATTAGAATGTAAGCACTTTGCAAGTATTCATTGGTCTTCATTATATTTGTATCCTCAACACCCAGTATTAGTGCCCGGCACATAGCACGTGCTTAATAAATATGTATTGTTTGATTTTAGAAGAGATGCTTTTTCGGATAGGAATTGGATTATATACCTCTGAGGTCAATGAATCAATCAATAAATATTTATTAAGTGCCTACTAAGCACCTATTTATTAAGTGCCAGGCACTATACTACATGCAGGACTCTGAGCTTACAACTCTGAGATTCTGTGATTATCAGCCTCTCTTGAATAATAATAGCACACTTTTATGTAGCTTCTCATAGTTACAAAGCACTTTACATACATTATCTCACTGTAACAGTCTAGTAACTGCTATTTATAAGGATGGTCCTGAGTCACAAAGAAGTGAAATGATATGCTATATCATCCATTTAAGGTAAGAAAGTATGTAATAAATTTTAGAAAGATTTCCATCAAAATCAGTTCAAATTTTAAATTTAAAAAAAAAAAAAGGTTTCCACATTTAAATAATGTTTCTGTTATCTAGAAAGCTTACCTATATGGAATACCTAACTCATTCCCCCACAATAATAGGGAGGAAAAAATGTATGTCTATTCTACATATCCTTACTGCCTCTAATTCCCATAGACTTCCTTTCCCCAGAAAGAGATAAAGGTAGTTTTGGTTTTTTGGGTTTTTTTAAATGCCTTTCTCCAGCATTCAGATGCTACCTCCAATAAACATCACTTGTAACACACCTCAGCAGTAAGGACCTTCATTTTCTCCACTGAAATCTGCCCAAACTTTTAAATCTACCCCTACCCCTTTTCCCCCACTTTCTAGACTATCAAGGAATGAACCAAATTAGTGCCTTGATAACGGAAGCCAAAGAGTTTCCTTCTCTCACCACATTTCATGTTACAGTATAAACAAAAGACTGGGTCTCATATGTGACATGAGATCTTTGGTTGGGAAATAGCCAACTTCAGCTCCTCGTCAGCCCATGTTAAGCTTAGCTCTAGTCAACTGGCCTTACAATAGTCTTCTGCTGCACTTTTATTAAAACCTAAATCAGTTAAAGGCATAGACATACAAATTTATTTTTCTTCTTTAAGAGACACCTGGCAACACGTCCACAGAACAATATCATAATCACTTAGCCAAATTTCCATCCCATTTTACTCAATTTTCTCGAAAGCAGAGGTACATTTTAGGAGAGTGGCTGGATCATTGTGTAATTCATACTTCTGTTTTTCCTGTCACACTCACCCTCCACAAACATTCAAGGCATTTTCACTAGCTTAGCTTTTGGAAATAGAGTTTAAACTTTGAAAATGCAGCTTTGTCATACTGTTGGCAGAAGCATGAATCTGCTGGTATAGAAGCACTCTCACCTTGGAGGTGTGGCCCATGTGCAGGGCTATTCTGCTGGTATTTGAATCCCCAGCACTCAGTACAGTGCCTGGCATATAGCAAACACTTAATAATTCTCTAACATCTAACTATCTATTTATCTATTTATCTGTTTATCTATCTATCTATCTATCTATCTATCTATCTATCTATCTATCTATCTACCTACCTACATATTTACCTACCTATCTACCTATCTTTCTATCTATCTATCTATCTATCTACCTACCTATCTTTCTATCTATCTATCTACCTACCTATCTATCCATCTGCCTACATATTTATCTATCTGTCTGTCTATCTACCTACCTATAAATCTACATATCTACCTATCTACCTATCTATCTACCTATTTACATATCTATCTACCTATCAATTTACATATCTATCTATCCACCAACTACCTGTTTACTTATCTATCCATGTATCTATCTACATATCTGTCTACCTGTTTGCCTATCTATCTATCTACCTACCTATCAATCTACATATCTATCTATCTGTCTGTCTGTCTGTCTATCTTCCTATCTATCTATGTGTCTGTCTGTCTGTCTATCTATATTATCTTGACCATTAGAATGAATGGCTCTTTGAGGGCAGGGAATGTTTTTGCCTTTCTCAGTAATCCAAGTGCTTAGTACAAAGCCTGACACATAAGAAGAATTGAATAAATCTTTACCATTCACTCATCATTCATCTTCTCCAGTGGGATAGGAAAACCAAATATAGAATAATTCAGTTTGAAAGTGACTTTTTCACTTTCAAGAATATAGGAATCACCCCTGCTATTCTCTTTGTCTTCCCATTCTTAGTAGTCTTAGAGGCATTTATCCAGTTTCATATTTAATAAGTTGAGGAAACTGAGGCCTAGAGAAAACAAGAGAATTGTCTAAAGTCACATAGCCAATTAGTGGCAAAGTTGAGACTTCAATGAATCTCTCCTAGATTTCAGATTGGCATTCTCTCCACCACACCTCAGAGTAAGTCTTAGACACACATATATCATCAACTCCACAAACAACCAAACTTTTCTTTGGTTATGGAGAGGGCTAAGGAAAAAATGCACACCACTTCTGGGCATAATGTAATCTACTGGTTCCACAATAGAACTCATGCCTCAGAAAGATCCCCAGTTGTAACTGATTAGTTCCTAATTCAAAAGATCACGAGAATTGTAATGGCAATGTGAAGAGCAAAAAAGTTATTGTGCATGCTTTGTGTCTTTTACAAGAGCTGGGGATTGAGGGAAAGGGTGGGAGAAGAGATTGCTAAAAATACTTGCGTAAGTCAAGATGGATTCTACCCTTTACAGATCACATCAGCCATACAATTTGCTGACCTAAAATGAGAAGTACAAGGTAGATTCTTGTAAGACATTCAATAGGTCTTTAAATACTCTTAAACTGACTCTGTTCTTCCGAGGACAATTAGCAAAAAGCTTGTAGTGTTTTGGAACAGCAGGGAGATGACAAGCTGAAAACACAAATTCCCCAAGAAAAATAACATTACTGGTGCTTCAATGTAGCTTAAGCAGATACAGCATGAATTGAATGCATAAATATCAGAGGAAAAATGCCGTTCTAATACATAATGATTCAAGCACTCTAGACAGCTACATTTCTTCTTGATCTCCTTTATCCTATATGCACTGAAATGCAACTTTTCTCCTATGTAATTTTTTTTTCATTCTACAAATAAATTCTTAATTCCTAAATACACAATCTCAGTTTTTAAAACTGTGGCCACAAAATTGGTCATTAGGAAGCCTTGTATAAATTAAATCTTCATCATTCAGGAGCAGTTCTTCTTAGGAAACAGTGTCCTGTGATTTTCTTTTTGTTTTTTTGTTTTGTTTTTAATAGCAAGTAATGTATTTTAGATGAAACTCCTCTGTCTTCTCCACCTCACTTTCAAAATGTGATCCAGTTTGCAGAAATATAACTTGGGTAGAATCTCAGACCAAAAGGAAGCCTACAATTCTACCACTCTGAACCAACAGAGCTTTCCAGTTGGAAAATAAATGAGAGCTATGGAAGGAAGAATTAGAAAAGGAATCATCAGCTTAGCACAAGAATAAAAAATCTTTCCCAAACAACAAACTCCTTAAAAATTAGAATGGACCAAATAGAAGGACTTAGAATGCAAAATGAGAGAAATATTTTTTAGGACATGGTCAATGTGGAAATTTGTTTTGATTGACTATAAACACTTGAAACAGGGCTTTTGTTTTTCTTACTTCCTCAGTAGGAGGGAGGGGGAGAAAGCTGATCTCTGTTTGAAAATTGGAATCAATTTTTTTAAAAAGGAACTAATGTCTTCAGGTAGTGAGCTAAAGTGAAAAAATGAATGCTAAGTGATGGTTGATTAAAATATATTATGGGCTCAGATTCTTAAAATCTAGTCAATAGCTCACTAATGTTTAGACTCCTTAAGAGTTTGCCCAATACGACAGATGTTCTAATAAACCCTGTCTTTGGCTGAAAGAAGGCTTGGGTTGAATTCTTTTGGGTAGGATCCACATGTCATGATCTCAGTCCCAGCACCCTTAAACTCCTAAACCTCAACATTTTGGTGACCCATATGGGGAAACTGTCTAACCCCAAGTTCTTCTCTAGCCAAGATAGAAGGTGTGTAAGCTTGCTCCCCTCTTTCTTACTCTGCAGCTGGGGTCACTCTCCAAGCACCAAGACTTGGAGGTACTTTTTGGACAGACAGTTATGAGGCTGTCTCACACTTGGCCTCACACTTTCTTTTAAATCAGTGACTTTAGCTTCTACAGAGATTATGTGCTCTTTTAGTGTTACTGACTTTTGCTTTTATTCTTCAGATTGTCTTTCACTGAATTATATTTACATGTCAAATCTCTGGTTCTCTTATTTGCTTCTTTGGAGACACACCACTGTGGATCCAAGTGTTTTTGCTCTGCTAATTTTTTCTGTTGTCAAGGCTGTTAAGTTCTGTCACTTTTTTTTCATCTAATTGATTTGGCTTTTTTTTCCCTTCTTTTGAACCATTCTGGAACATCTCATTTTTCCATGCTTTCCTGGGATTCCACAGGGTTCTGTGTTTCACTAGCTATTGAGTCAATTTCATTTGTCATTTAATATATATTTGGAGAAGTATGTAATCTTTTTGATGTTTTAGTACTCACCCTTTCTGCTAGCTTTAGTACCTTCTGTTTTAATATTTTCTTCCTCTTGAAATCTTTGGTGGTTTTAACCTTCAAACATCCTTTAACAAACCTTTAACAAACCATCCTAAAACAAACCTTTAAACAAAAACATCCACACATTATGTATGTATAAAGGTTAAAATCACCACAGACAGAGACATAGATGATAGACAGATAGATAGATAGATAGATAGATAGATAGATAGATAGATAGATAAAGGCACATACATATATCCTCCTGTCCCTTACTTTCTGATTTCTCTTTTAATGGTGGGTTGAGATCCCTCAAAAGGAGCAACTCCATAAAAAACTAAGCAGAGGAAAGAAATTGAATTTCCAAGAGGGCTATATGAATATCTAGAAGAGTAGGAGTATAGGTGTGTCATGCCAAGGTCTCTTCAGGATTGTACTTCTATCAACTTTTTTTTTGTAGGTAGGTAATACTCCAATTTTCTAACATCCTCCTTAGTGTTTTTTCAAAGAGCCTTGCACTTTAAACCTTCATCATCCCTGACTGTCGTATGTCTCTGTTGTGGAAAGAAATTGTGTTTACTAAGTAAGGTGGTTTTCTGGACTTTCTTCTTGAGACCATTTTACATTTATAAATTTCTCTATGAAATGGTCGTTTCTTATAACTTGCCTCTTGATATCAGAGATCCCTCCTTTCCTGGCTAGGTTTTTGGTAAAGTAGACTTACATAAGGACCTCAAATTTGCAATCTGTGTGTCATCAATGATGATGTGTGATGCAATAATTTACAGGACAACTCTGGTTTTAAAAATCACAAGTTAGGGGCAGCTAGGTGACGCAGTGGATAGAGCCCCGGTCCTGAAGTCAGGAGGACCTGATTTCAAATCTGGCCTCAGATCAAACATCTGGCACTTACTAGCTGTGTGACCCTGGGCAAGTCACTTAACCCCAACTGCCTAAAAAAAACCAAAACAAAACAAACAAAAAAAAATACAAGTTAGCTTGCAAATCATGGAGAATTTGATTATGCTAAAATGTTTATTAAGGAATGTGGCTGAAACTAATAGTTTAAATGAAGTTTGGAGAGCAGGGCTTTTAACGACACATGCTAGACAATTACCACAGATATATTTAATTGGGGGAGAAGTGCACACCATGCTTAAACTTTTAGAAGGCAGCTAGGTGGCTCAGTGACTAGAGTACTGGGCCTCAAGTCAAGAAGACATGAGCTCAACTCTGGCTGCAGACATTTACTAGCTATGCGATGCTAGGCAAATCACTTAATCTCTGTTTGCCTCAAACTACTGGAGAAGGAAATGGGAAGCCACTCCAGTATTTTTGCCAAGAAAAGCCCATAGACAGTACTGGTGTGTTAGACATGATTAAACAACATTTAAACTTATTTCTAATGGTTCTTAATATAAATTAGTTCCATTTGAATTACTTTAAAATTTTTATAATGGAAATATACAAACAAATTTTGAATGATACAGAAAAAGTAATGATATATATGAACTCAATATATAAAAATAGCTCTATAATATTTACAAGTTCTTCCCTGATAATTAAAACAATAAATGTTTAAATATAAAATAAATTCTCAGGGTTTTTGTTTCTTTCATTTTTATGAATGCACAATTTTGGAATGCTGAAATAAAATTCACCATTAGGAGACTTTTAGGAACATAGTCCAGTTTAGTTAAACATATGAATACATTTTACATTTTTATTTTTACTCATCAAATCATCCATCAGAGTATGTATTGGTCCAAAGGTCCAGGACCTAAAAATAAATTGAAAGAGAGCTAATGGAAATAAAGTGAGTCCATAAAGCAACTTAATGGCATCTTTTCTTTGTAGTACTTCATTTAATTTTCATTGAATAAAACCCTACAAACAGTCTTAGTTCATCAACATGAAGGAGTAAGTGACAATGAATGATAGGTGATATTGGCCAGTGTCATTGGGGTTAAGCTAATGTTTTTTATATCACAGAAGGGAGTGTCTAACAGCTTTTAAAGAACTTTTTTTAAAAGCATAAATGCCTTGAGTCTTAACTTACATCAATCAATCATCCTGCATTTATTAAATGTCTAATAATAGCAGGCATTGTGGCTAGGTGCTAGGGATATAAAGACAAAAATAAGGTAATCCTCACCTTCAGGGAGTTTACATTCTACTGGAGGGATATAACATTCACAGATAAATACAAGATACCTAAAAAATAAATACAAAGGGTGTTTTGTTGTTATTGTTGTTTTGTGGGAGTGGGGTGGTGGGAGGGCTAACAAGACCCATGCTTTGAAGGGAGGTAGGGAATACAAGAGGCAGAAACTAGGGGGCAAATTCTAGGCACTGGGTACAGTCTGTGCAAAGCTATGGAGACAGGAAATGGAATGTCATGCAAGGAACAGCAAGTAGCTACACTTGGCTAGAGTATAAAATGTATGAAGGAGAGTAATGTGCAATCATCCTGGAAAGAAAGGTGGGATCTAGATTAGTATTATTAAATGACAGAGCATGTTTATATTTTATCTAAGGAGCCACTGAAGCTTCTTGAACAGTGAACTTGAAAAGTGACATAGGCAGACCTGTGCTTTAGGAATTTCAATTTGGAAGGAAGGAGAATGAATTGGAAAGGGGAGATCCTGGATGCAAGGAGACCAATTAAGAAGCTGCTGTTAGGCTGACTTCAGAAAAACCAGGAAAGACTTGTATGATGAGTGAAGTTAGCAAAACCAAGAGAACATGGTACACAATAACAGCCACGTTGTGTGATGACTCATATCGATAAACTTAACCCTTCCCAGCAATACAAGGACCTAAGACATCTCCAAAGACCTCGTGATGGAAAATGCTATCCACATCCAAAGAAAGAACTATGAAATTCGAATGAAGATCGAAGCATACTATTTTCTATTTTTTTTTCTCTTCTGTTGAGTTTTGTTTCCTCTTTCTGGTGGTTCCAATTCTTAAAACATCACTAATGTGAAAATATGTTTAATAGGAATGTACATGTATAGCCTATATCAGATTGTGTGCCATCTTGGGGAGGGTGGTAGGGAGGAAAGGTGAGAAAAATTTTAAACTCAAAAGCATACGGAAGTGATTGCTGATAAATCAAAATAAATTAATTAAAATTTTAAAAAAAGCTACTGTTAGAGAAATTGGAAAGTCAGGGTGGGTTCAGTGGGAAACAGAATGACTTTGATTTGAGATCTATTTATTTTGAGATGCAGTAGAATTCAAGATAAAGGGACATATCCAACAAGCAGTTGGCAATGTGAGAATGGAAAGCAGAGAGATGAGAAATGGATGTTTTGATTTGGGAGTCATCTATCTATACAGAAAGGCTAGTTGAATCTATGAAAACTAATGAAATTACTTGGAGAAAACGAGTGAAGAAAATAAGAGACCAGGGCATAAATCTGGAATATACCAATGCATAAAGGGTGGGATACGGATGATAATTCTGCAAAGGAGACTAAGAAGGATCAGACAGAGAGCATCAAAGGGGTAGTGGTCAAGAGTATTACGTACTATAGAGAGATTAAGCAAGATAGGTACTGAGAAAAGGTCATTGGATCAAAAAGAGATCATTGTGACTTTGGAGCAAATTTAGTTAAGTGACGAGGTTAGAAGCCAAATTGCCAGTGCGCAGGAGGTGACAAGTAGCTATAATGAATGTAGGCAGAATTTTTTGGAGGAATATGGTGGTGAAAGAGAGAAGACATAGGATGAGAGGTTAAAGGGAATGGGAGGTACAAAGAAAAAAGTGTTTTTAATATGGGGAACATTTGAACATATTTGTAGGCAATGGGAAGCAATAAGTTTAAAAGGAGAGATTAAAAATCTGTGGGGAACAAGGAGGTCATTGACAAAAATGGTTCGGGTATGCCAAAATATTTATAGCAGCACTTTTTGTGGTGGCACAGAATTGGAAACAAAATAGATGCTCAGGGTTTTTTTAAATGGCTTCACAAATTTTCACACAGGAATGTAATGGAATATTACTATGCTTTAAGAAATGGCAAATGTGAAGTATACAGAGAAGCATGGACTTAAATGAACTAATGGAGAGTGAAGTAGAGCCATAAACACAAAATACAAGGTTATAACAACATAAATGGAAAAACAACTATAATACATTCTAACTTGAATGTTGTGAAATTATAAGAACCAAGTTTGGCCACAAAGAAGAGCTATGGCAAGACGCTTTTCCCAATTCTTTTGCAGGGTTGGGGATCCACAGATATGAAACATTGATTATCATATCATTTTTTGTTCAATGTATTTACTGATTGGTTTTGCTCAGTTTTCTTCTTTTTAAATATTGATGTTGTAAGGTATGAGTCTCTCGTAGGGAAAAGGGAAGGGGGAGATAAAGGCAATGTAAAAACAGAAAATATTAAAGATTTTCTTAAGGAAAAAGAAAATTAGGGAAGAAAGGATGATTAAAGACAAAAACAGGAGGTCATGGGGTCAAGGGTACAAGTACAGGAGGTGGAGTTGATGTTGATAAGGAGATTCTCTTAGAGTAGACGCAAAGAAAGAGAAAATAGGAGATGAGTGTTGAAGTGATTTGAAGAGTAGCAAGGGAGCTCTTATTGGATGGCCTCAATTTTTTCACTGAAGTATGACGTGAAGTCCTCTTCTAAGGAGACAGCAATACTAATAACTCAAAAAGAAAAAGTTTGTAACAACTGCTGTGGAAAGTATGACAGTGTCAATAAGGGAAGAATAAAAGAATTGAAAGGAAGCAGTGAAGGCCCAGTTGAAATTGGATAACAAATTTATGATGGACCATTGTATGGTTTCCAACTATAATGTTCTGCTACAATGGAAATATAAGGGAAGAGGGTAGATGGTAGAAATAATCTAGTGTTGGAGTTCAAAAAGAATGAACAGGAGTTGTAGGACAACAGGGTAAAGGAGTTCAAGGGTATGGAACAATGCAAAGCTGAACTGGTTAAATAAAGGGTCAAGATTTGGAAGGTTTAATAGCAATATATGCTGCTATATTTATAAATTATCCATATTTTGGTGGATTAAAGAATTCATTCTCTATGCTGTTTTAAAAACTAGAATTAGAATTATCATACCTTCACATTTAAACTATTAAGAATTCTAAACTTCTTTGAGAATTTAGTTCTGTATTGGCAGAAACTGTGAGGCTTCATTATCTAATTCAAATTTCTAATTGCAAGGAATTTGGAATAGACAAGATGAGAACAAAGAAATGGCTTCTAAGTGAGAAACTGCTGAATTTCATTCTTTTTTATACATATTAAATTCCATAAGATCTTATTTCCTGACTTTGGAGAACAAACGATAATAATATTAATAGATACAGTAACATTTTAAATCTAATTTTCTCTCTCTCCTCCACATAATGTATAATACTGTCCAAGGTAGTCAAGAAATAGACAATATATTTGAAAGATAATTGCATTTTAATTTTCCTAAACTTTTATGTATAGAACATAATAAGTGGAGACTTAAATGACTTGATATAATGATATTTTTACCAAAAAAATCTAACAGTAATATATAAATATTTACAATGAAAAAATAGCCAAGTCAAAGGGATATCTTCATTATATGAATCAATTTCTTTCTAATACACATCAGAATTTTGAACATAAAATGTTTCAATCACATCTATCTATATTTACACATAACTTCATCTGACAATTTTGAAATCTAAACTTAAATTATTTAAGTGAATTTTTGTTTCATGTTGATTCTATTAGTGTTTTTCTATATTTTTGCATATGACTTTTAGAAGTTACCTGAAATAGTAAACCAAATATAAAAATGTAAACCTTGAAGCAAGAAAGAAAATAAATGTATGTAAAGTTAATGTATCAAGATACAAAGGTTCTCACACAGGCAAGTACATTACAACATTAAAATCAGTATAATAAAACACTTCATGTATTTCTTGGTAAGGACAATATTTCAGGATCTGATTGATTTGTTATTAACAAAAACTGCCTCTTAAGAGGATGCTTTAAAAAAGTTAATGACATCACACCTTACCTCAATATCCTATCACCTGTTTTCTCTAAAAGAAATTGTGATTTTTGAAATGATGAATATAAATAAAAGTATAGAGCTTAGAAAACTCCAACAAAACACGACACTCTTTAAATACAAAGTTTCAAAAAATAAATTGGAATAGTGCAAACCAATCTATTTAACTTAGTAATATAACAAATATATTCAATTCCAATGTATAAACAACATTTGCTTTTTGTATTTCTACCATGATGCCACACATTCACATGTCTGAAGTACTTATGGGCAGACAGAGCTACAGGCCATTTGGTTTTCATTCTTAAGTGTGGATCTTTATGTCCAATCACATGTTTAACATCCTTTACAGATTCAATAGATGGTTTTGGAATTTGTTCACATATGGGAACTACGTCGCCCTCTAGTGCCCAAAGACATTCGAAGCCGTGGCTCTCTTGCTTTATAATGCTCATTGAAGTCCAGTCTAAAGCTAAGAAACCGAAGACTCTCATCAGAACTTGTTGTCAGTAACACCAAAAACTGCTGTACAATACCCTGGAGGAAAAGTAAGAAAGAGTAAATTAGATGTAGTTTAAAAAAAAACAAAAACAAACCACAAAGCAAAAACAAGACAAAACAAACTCTTAACAATCCTCAAAACTTATGTCCAAAATTGCAACCTTTTTTTTTTTTGGCTTAGATTCCAGATCAAACAGAACCAAAACAGGTCACATTTTTTGTATCCTGAAAGTTAACACTGGGAAAAAAGCATTTCAGAAAATTAACCACTTTGTTCCTGCCTCCTCACCTTAAATTCAACAACAATGAGCAAGGTAGTGAAGCAAAACATAACAAAACTTTTAAAAAAGAAACTCATAGGAGGTTATCTGAAATAATTTATTGCACATAGCTGAAACTTGAGTAAATATTCACTAAATGAATACTTAAAAAGCTACTATATTTACTTCAATATTTCAAGGATGTGTGATTTTCAACAGGATGAGTATTTCTTCCACCAGTGCAACTCACAAATCTGATTTACTTTTCTGAAACTGATGTGGCCAAAAAATTTACCACCATTCAGCCAAATTAGTGGTATGTCTCTCCAAAATTAGCTAGACTTGTCCATAGACAAAAGATGTGTGAACTGTCACTAGGCCTGTATGCAAAATGTTTCTCCAACATGGTAAAATCTGCTAAAGCAATCACTTTGCCAGAATTGTGTCTGAGAACCTAGGGTCACCTCCATACTACAATGAGGTGCTGGAGTAAAATTTTAAATTCTACTTACTTCACTAATTATAAAGCTATAAAGAGAGTATCTCAAATGAGTAGAGGAACTAATAAAAATATATACCATATAATTCACTTCAAATTACATGTAAAACACTTTCAATCAATTATACGAATCCAGTCAACAAATATTTATTCAGTATATACTACACAAAAGGCACTGTCAATTTAGAACTAAACCTAAATCCTTGAAAAAGAGGGAAAGTAAGCATTAAATATTAACATTAGAGACTCTAGAGTTAATAAGATGTGACGTTTGTTAAATTTTAGATTTCCATCATCATCATCACTTTTTTATGGAACAAAGAGGTACTTAAGAAATCCCCAAATACCATCAAGACTAATAAACTAATGGGTATCTATCTGCCTAGGGCATGCTTTGTTGCCCTAATATGTTTCTCTGACTCCCTAAGGATAAATGTCATCTAAAAAAAGAATGGATCCACTACTACAATCTCTATTAATCTTGGCTCTCTTTAAAATTTGGCCTGTCCTCTTCACTTCTGATATGAAAAGTAAGTACTGAAGGTAAAACAGTATTTTAGGAAATTTACAAAACTATCAATGTGTATAGATAAAACTAATCTAAAGCAATACATGTATCATCACTATGTACACATATAGATTCATTTGTTCATTCAACAAGTATTTATTGAGCACCTAAGTACTATGTGTAAATAAAAAGGGAAGCATTGAGAGACAAAAAGAATGAGGCATGGTCTCTGTCCACATGGAATTTATGGGCTAGCAGGAGAAAGGGCACCATCTTCCTTCCAGTCCTCAACTCTTCATTCTTCTTCAAAACCCATATTCTATTATTTATTAAGTAGTTTGTCCATTCTAGATCCACACCATTCTCAAATCTTTCTCTCTCCATTCAATCTAAAACTAACCAAGGTTATATAGTCTTACAACTTCTCACCTGGACTACTTCAATAGCTTCTTAACTAGTCTCTGCCTTATCTCTTCTCTCCAATCCGGATTACATATAACTGCCAAATTGATATTCCTAAAGGAAAAGTGACATGTATCATACCTAAAGCATGACACTACACTACTTAAGAAACTTCAGTGTTGTCTCCAGAATAAAAATACAAGCTTCTCTGTTTGGTATTTGAAAGCTCTCACAATCTGGCTCCAGTTGACCTTTCCAGACCTTAACATATTCTAGTTCTGGCCAAACAGGTTTACTTACTGTCGCCTGTAATTGAGAATCAATGTTCTACCTTTGCACCTTTGTCTAGGCATCTCCCCCCCATCCCCTTCTTCAAAAGTCACCTCAAGTATCACCTCTTTCCTACTTAAGGCCTTTCCAATTCCCCCTTTGTTAGCTACCTCCCAGGGTTGTTGTGAGGATCAAATCAGATAATATTTGTAAAGTACTTAGTACTTTTAAAGTACATAGTAGAGGCTTAATAAGTGCTTATTCCCTTCCCTCCTCACCATATTACTTCACAAATATTTTATATTTATTCATCAATGCATATTACTTCCCCCCACCCAGCAGCATATAAGCTCCTTGAAGTTAGCAACAGTACTTGTTTCTGTCTTTGTATTCCTAGCACTTGACATAGCACCTAGCACACAACAAATGCTTAATAAATGTTTGTTAAATGAAAGTGAAATATAATAAGTTCAATGAGGGAGGAAAACAGTGCTAAGACAGTTAAGAGGAGAAAAGAATTACTTTCCACAACTGGTTTGGGAAGGAAAGTTCCAAGATGCACTTGAACTAAGCCCTGAAGGATAGATGCAAGTGAAAGGAGGTGAGGGGAGAACATTTCAGGCAGTGAGAATAGCACAAACAAAAACACAGAGGCAGAAAAACACTAGTTTTTCTAGTTGCATAGAGGGGTGGCTGAGACTCCTTAGAGGGTCATGTCATTGCCCCAGGGGGCAGTGGGTTAACCCTAAGGAATGATTAGCCAATCAGAGGATGGGGCAGTAGTTTGCTACAAAAGCCAATCATGGGGTTTAAATCCAACACAACCACACCCAACAATACTCTCTCTACTCCATCCTCTATTATGTACAATCTCTTCTTTCTGAGTTAAGTGCATTTATAATTAATTAAAACAAATTTTCAGGGCAGTTATAACCTAAACTACTAATAACTGCAGTTATCATTGGGAAAAGTCTGTTCTCTCCTCCATCCCCCAGATCACATCATGGTTGTGATAATTCCCCTACAAGAAGGGTTCTGCAAAGGAAGGCAATGACAAGTTAGTAAGAACTCTAACCTACCCCATTTTCATTCTGAGTGGAACAGAAAGCATTATACAGGATGAGCAGGCACAACATGGATTGTAATCTGAATCACAGATATCACGGAATTATCTTCCACCACCCCTACCACCCCGCTCCCACACCCACCCATTTTTCAAACTTTCCTATTACTATGAAGGGCACTACCATCTTTCTAGTCATATGGAGTCCTACAACTTCAATACTGTGTTCTATGTCTCATTCTCTTTACCTCACATATCCAAAAGTTGACAAATCTTGGTTTTTTTCCCCCTACTTTCACATCGTTAGCATCTCTCTCCTTTTCTTTACTCACATACCTATGACCCTAGTTCAGGACCTAATGGCCCCTCACACTTAGACTATTATAACAGCCTTATAATAAGTCTCCCCGTCTCAAATCTCTTCCCATTTCAATCCATCCTCCACATGACTCTCAAAATAATTTTCTTAAAGTGCAGGCCTGATTATGTGACTGCCCTACTCATAAAACTCCAACAGCAGCCTTTCTGACTTCGGGATCAATTACTTTATCTTTCCCTCCTCCTTCATAAATTACTCTTTTAATCTGAGTTTTATAACATATGTAATTATTAGTACAATAAAACATAGACATAATTTATAGATAAGTAAATGTGCATATATTGGGAATGTGTGCTCAAAATTTTTTTCCTGATAGGAATACACAATCAGAAAAGATTAGAAATCCCACATCTAGAACATAGGCTGTATGAAACAGAGTAGTGAGAGACTATACTGAAGGACTTCAAAGTTAGGTTGTGCCATTAAACTTGAATTCAGTAGATGATGATAAGCCTTTTCTCAGGCCTCTTCCTGAAACTCACCCCAGAGTTCCTCTAAACAACACAACACCCCATCCCACCTTGTTAGAGCTCCTATGCCAAGCCACAGAGAGCAACCAACAATAACTAAGTGAGGGAAAAGTCCCTGTTTCCATTTATCTTACAAGTGGAGGAAAATGGATCCCCCAACTACCACGGGACTGAGAAAAATGTGTTCTGGGCCTTCTAAAATGAAATTCCAAATGTGTCTTTCTACAGCTACACATGGTAACTGAGTTTTATACTACTGTAGAACAATACTTCATAGAATCTTAGAGTTTTATTTGATATTATTTTTATAATATTTTATTACAATATAACATAATTATTATTATATTATTATGGGATAAACATATTTGTGTGATCGGCCCTAGAAAGCTAACAACCATTTACAGACTTATTCCTATGGGGAAAAAAAAAAACCACTGGAAGCTCCAAAGATACAAATTATAATAAAGGTAAACTATTTTCAAGTCAGTGATTGCCATATATAAAAAGTCAGACATATTATGTGTGTGATGAGGAAGGGGAAAGGGAAGAAAGAAAATTATATTTTGTCCTGTGGAATATTGTTGCTGAAAACACAGACAGTGACTTCCTGTTGAGTGATAAATTTGAAATAAAATGATATGTGAAGCTCATTAAAAGTAAATCTGAGTAATTTTTCCTTTTCACAGGTATGGAACTCTGGGTGTGCACTCATTTATGAAGCAGTGAATGACAAATAGCTGCTGACACGCTACTATTTCAAGTTCCCCTACAAGGAGAACAGAAAGGAACTTTTTCTGTGAAGGAAAGAGACTATGAATGATAATGATGTACAAAGAAGATTAAGACTGTAATTTGAGTGCAACTGGGATTATATTGATTAAGATTACTTTTTTTAAAAAATCTATTAAATCCATCATGTAAATGTGTAATGGTAAACAGGACCATCATAGTTCCTTTTAAAAATGAGTACATAGACTTTTTTTTAAAATTGCAAGTTACTCACTATATTAACTCCTTTACAACTGTATTGCCTATTTTAATTAGTAATATGGAGTTAACCACCAGGTATTCATTTTGAAAGTCATATTAAAAACAAATTATGCATAGAACTAGCTTATATAGACACTTCATACATTTTATATTACATATTTTTTAAAAAACAATTTTGTATTACACACATGATTATTATTACATGTAGTCATTAGCATCTTCACATTTTTCAACAAAAATGCAAAATGGGACAAAGTAGGAAAGGGAGAGTTAAAATAAAAGAAATATAGAACTGGCATAAAGGTCACCTCTCATTTTTGTCTCTGAAATGAGTTTTTTGTGGTCAGCAACTATGGCTGACTTGGAAGATCCAAAATAAGATTTGCCATAAGCAACTCTCTATAAAGGTAGATTAATAAACTAGATTCTGTTAGAATAACTTATTTTAAAAATGAATTGTAACTGTCAAATATTTACCACAAGACAACTACTGAAAATAATTCTTTGCTACTACTGTGTCATGTACCTGATAAAAATGTGTCAATATTCGCAACTGGGAACACATTTTTGGTATAGATTCTTCAAATTCTCTAATCCTCTTTGCTTCCTCCTCTTCCTCTGCTGCTGTGATTCCCCACTGACCCTGTAAAATACATTTCAAATTTTATTGAAAATTCTAATGATGTCAAGTTTAAAAAGTAAAACTCCATTCTTAACAATTTTGAAATTACCCAATATGTGAACATAATGTGCTAAGGCTCATATTATTTCAAACATTCCACCAAATAAGTATTTGCCCTTCAAAGCAGTGACTTATACCAATAACAATGCCAGTATTCAACATATTTTTAGAATTCTTCCTTTGAAATTGCTATTATATCCAGTTTTTATTAGCCACATGAAAATCCCCATTATGGTCAGTCACACCTCATTTTTGACCAAAGACGTTATTTAACCTCAATATCTACCTTACTAACCAAGTCTGCCTCTACGAATGACTTTTTTTTTCCCAAACCGAATCTGTCTTTTAAGGGTGATGATTTATCTCACGTAGAAGATAATTAGAAATATATGCTAGCAGCACTCTCCATTACTTCAGGCACGCAACCAGAAAATGTTGGGGATAGCCATCAAACTGAGTCCAATGCATGTCAATATTCAAAAATTATAAACCTATTTATAAAGGTAATTTAGCATTACATTATAGCATTTTAGTGCTATAATATTTAACAAGGCACTTCATAGCACTGTGTGAACAGCAAATAATTTTAAACATCTTAATCTTCTAAAATCAGCAAATTCAATGAGATTGATAACAATCTGACAACATTCTTTTCCTGTAAAAGTTGAACTAAGTTCTATCTGGTTCTAGTCTCTCACGATTACGGTATTTTTGAAAGAACACAGGTTCTTGATTTGAATTCTACTCCTGCATTTACTGCCTATGTGATCTTGATTAACACACCTTACCATTCTAGGCCTCAGTTTTCTTATCAGTAAAGTAAATGGGTTCAATTTAAGTTAATTCAATAGTTATTTATTAAAATTGGACCAGAAAGACTTAAACTAATCACCAGACTATGCGATTTCTAAGGTCACTTTCTGGCTCTAATCTTAAAATCATCAGATCCATTGCAAAGTATAACCCTTGGAAAAATTCAACTATACTCTTGGAAGAGTAATTTTCCATCTTTTTTGAAATAAAATAAGCTACTAGGCTCCCAAGGGGTCAAATAAACAATTTTCAAAAGAAGAAATGTAAACTATCAACAACATATGAAGAAATACTCGAAATCACAACCAAGAAATATAAATTAAAACAACTACAAGGTAGTCGCCATCAAAATTAGCAAGGATGGGGAAAAAAAGTATAGTAGAGGGACTGATGGAGGACAAACACAAATTTACTGCTGATAGATCTATTAATTGGCTTAACAATTCTGTAAAACAGGTTGTACCTTTACTCAGTGCTTGGCACATTTTAAGTGCTTAATGAGTGCTTTTTCATTCATTTTATTAATGAATTCAGTCTTTAAATTTTATATTCAATTCAATTCTCTTCCTCTCCCCACCCATTAAGAAAGAAAGAAATACAAAATCCATTATAAATACGAAGTCATACAAAACAAATTTTTGCATTAGCTATAGTCTGGGGGGAAAAAGTACAAGAAAGAAAAAAAATGAAGATAATTTTACAGTAAGTACTAAGGCCCAAAGAAGTTAAACACAAGAAGGGAGATATGATTGCATCCCTATCAATTAGAAGGTGATAAGGAAACACTGCCAGTTTTAGAGTTGGGAAAGGGTGAGAAAGGAATACCTAGATTTTCAAAACGAGAAAAAGTGAAGTAACAGGGAACCAAAGTGGGAGAAAGGGGACAACTTAAGGACTGAAATATTGTCATTTGAGGCAAGGGAATTAAAAAACTAATGTAATTGGTGAACTGATGATCTTAAGGTATGATGTGGCACACCTTTGCCCTTCTAGGTTCAGAAAACATTCTGTTACGGTGAACCTAATAGATTAGAGTAGGGGTGGGGGACCTGCAGCTTCAAGGCCACATGTGGCCTTCTAGGTGCTTGAGTGTGGTCTTTTGATTGAGTCCAAGTTTTACGGAACAAATCCTTTTATTAAGGGGATTTGCTTCGTGAAGTTTGGAATCAGTCAAAGGGCCGCACTTCAGGACTTACTGGGTCCTTGGGATTAGGGTATGGGTTTTTTTGTTAATGTTGTTGATTATCTATGTGAGTGGATCACTCTCTTGGGAAGGAATGGGCATATAAGTACTGTGCAGGACACTGAATACACTAAGGTGGCTGGAGCTGTGTATGTTGGTGCATGAGTCCAGCGCTTCCTGGCTCTGGAAGAAGTTCATCAGTTCAGTTTAGCTTCAATAGAGAGCTAAGGTAGGCCGTAAAGAGGTACAGAGTCAAAACTAAGATACTTTTAGTCCTGAGAATCTTATGCTAGGAGCAGCATGGGAAGAATAAGGTTCAGATAGGGCATGGAAGCTGATCCTTAATGTCCCAGGTCACAGAAACCAATGCCAATTTCAAAAGATAAAAGAAGGGGCATAACTGCAATATGCTAGGGAAATTTTATTTTATGTAGACCAACCAGAAAGAAAGAGGAATAGAGATGACAGGATTGAAGTAAAAGAAAAGCCAGAGAATGGAGATCTTCAGATAAGGATAGTGACACTGATGGCCTAGATCCCAAGAAGGAAATAGTTTTAGAAGTCAGAAGGTAAATTGAAAAATCGCATTCATTTAAGAGCTGGCAGAAGAAAAGGCTCTTTCTAGGTTCAAGACCAGCAAACCAGAAGAAAAGTCTGTTGCCTGAAGTCCATCAGGAGAGATCGTACTGAAGGGCAGGTACTTGCCCTAAACCAGAGATTTCCACATTCAACAAGGGTTAGAGAAGAGCCTAGAAAATTAAGACATAGTCTTGTTGAGTCAAATGGAACAAAGAATACACTAAATTCTATCTAACATCAATACAAGACCTAGAAGAAGCAGAATCAGTTAGGAATAAAGAGGAAGGTAGGAAAAATAAGGCCTAGTTTTCAGCAGCTAAGGTATTGGACCAGGACTCTTATAAACACTGTAAGCTAACACTTGTTATACTCTTTGGCTACTGTGTCTCTCCTGTCCACTGTAAATTATAATATGTACCATATAACTTAATCTTATGTCCATGTACTGATTTTAGGGTACAGGGCAAGACATATTGGAAAATCTCTGTTCCTTAGAACCTAAGCTGGATGATTTCCTAACCCAAGAAAAGAAGTGACCATGAGAAAAGCCAAATACCAATGAGGCAAGTGGTGGTATTGTTATTAGAATAAAAAACTTTTATGGAGTTGAGAGATGTCCTGAATTCTATGGTATCTTATATTCTAATGCTATATAGATACACTCTTCATCTTTGCATGGCAAACTAAGATTGTATTCCATTTTTAAAAGGTTGGTATGACAGAATTCTGAGAAGGGAAAGGAAGAAAAAGGTCACAGTACTAGAGAGAGAATACACGATGAAGAGTGCCTTTTGGGAGACTTCTGGCTGGTATCAATAAGAAGAACCAAAATGATGAATTATGAAGAACTAAGGAATAAGCAGTCACCACGACTCATTTTGTCACACTTCACTTTTTTGTCACACTCCACTTATTGTTATATACTTAACTTATTATCTCTTATATGGCTTCTTGTATATATTCTTGAAATTTATCTCAACTCCTAAATAATAACATTTAGATGGTGTTTGAAGCTTACAAGTACTTTCTTACTATCCTATGAAATAGGTATTGTTATGTGATATATTATTATCCCCATTTTACACATGAGAAATCTGAGGCTCAAAGAAATTATATAACTTTCCCAGAGTTACACTGCTAGCTAATAAGTTTTGGAGTCAGGACTCCAAACCAAATCTTCTGACTTCAAGATCAGTGGTCTTACCACTAACACCATATTCCCTCACACTGTGCACATAAATAACTGCCTAATAACTCTGATAGTATTCCTAGCCTGTTATACAATTTCTCAGATGCAACAGCAGTTTCTAGATCCCTTTCTGTGTCCTAAACATGGTTATGTAAAGTATACTAAACAAGTCTAGTTGTACTATTTATGCAAATTTATTTTATTTGAATGAGTTTTACAGGGAACCATCAGCTCAGACACAATGGATCATCATGTTATCATCACACCAAATAGAATAAAATACGACAGAGATTTTGACAGACAGCCAAACTTGCTTTATAGTTTTTAGAACCCAGACCTATCAAAGGCATCACTTTTGGGGGAAGGAGAAGGAAGATATTAACGTCACTGTAATAAGTATAATAAGTTTCAACATTATACATACCCTGTACTTCTCCTGTATCTGTTCATATGGCAAAAATTAAGTTCATTTTACCATGCAGCTTTCTATATTAACAATGTAATTCACTGAGTAAAAAATAAAGTTTATATTATAGCCAGTCCTGAAAGATGAATTGCAAACAGGATGAATTATAGTCGTTACGAGTTTGTTTGCCTTTATTTTAATATGACAATGAATTTAATCTTTAAAATCATACTATTTACTAGACATTCTATATGTTGATGTGATATCTAAATATCCCATGACCAAAAGTTTTAGCAGAAATATCATCAGATCTGTTCATGTTTATGACTGTGGCAAAGGCTTTTAGAATGAAGCTCCTATTCTCAAAGTCCATTCATAAAGATGTTTTAGGTATAGTAACTCTCAAAAACTATGAAGGGCTGCAATTTACATCAGTATAGAGAATATCCACACCAATGAAGTCACTAAAGTCTTCAATAATTGAAGTGTGATTTCAAACTATACCTCAATTTCATTTTGTTTTTTCTTTTCCTCAAACTGCAATCTCCTCTGTAGTTCTTCCAAAGCAGCTCTGTATATTGCATCTTGAGCATTCTGAAGTTCAATGATTTGGTCAAATACAGCTCGAAGTTGATTTAAAAGGACCTGGGAAATTAACAGATTCAAGATTTCATTTCTACAACTAGCAAGATTAACATGTACCCCAGTGTTCCTTTTTTTGATAGTAACATCAACAAAAGAGAAAGAAGAGAGAAAAGACAAAACAATGAATTTAATATGCAATTTTTTAAATCCCAGAAAATCATCAAAGCTAAAAACTCTAATAAAACATTAAAATGGAAATTCTAAAACTCAAACATTAATAAAATTGAAAGCAAAAAAAATAAATCGGATTATTTTTTTAAACTAATAAAACAGATAAACAGCTAGCCTTATTATTTTAAAGAGATGTACACCAAATTGTATCAAAAATGAAAAAGGAGAATTTAAAACAAATAAATAAGAAATAAAAGAAAATAACAAATTATTCTGCCAAATTATATGCCAACAAAATGGAAAACTTGGATGAAATGGATACATATCTACAAAAACATAAAATACCCAGATTAATAGAACTAGGTTTAAATAAGCCATTATCAACAACAACAAAAATTAAACAAACCATAAATGAACTCCCAAAGTTAAACCTCCAAGACCAGATAAATTTACAAGTAAATTCTGTCAACAGAAGAATAATTAATTCCAATATTATACAAACTGAAAAAAGAAAAACTAGAAACTGAAACTTGTTATACCAAACTAAAAAAAAGACTATTTTATCAAGTTGGAAAAAAATGAAATTCAAATGTAGGAAGAAAAGGATAGGAAGTTCAAGGGAAAGAATCAAAAAAGTGGGAAAGAAGGAGGCCTAACAAACAGTACAACATCTCAAATTATATTACAAAACAGTAATCATCAAAATGATTTGGTACTGGTTAAAAAATAGGAGGTCAATCAGTGTAACATATTAGGTATACAATATTCAGAAGCAAATAACCCTAGTAGTTTAGTGTCTGACTAACCCAAAGAGTTCAGATACTGGGGCAAGGACTTGCTTTTCGACCAAAAAATGCTAGGAAAACTGGAAAGCAGTCTAGCAAAAATCATGTATAGACAGTCATACATCAAGTTAAGCTCTAAATATATACAAGACAGACATAAAAGATGAAATCCTAAGAAAATCCGATGAGCAAGGAAAAAATATCCTTCACAACTATGAATAAGTTAAGAGTTCAAAAGTTTAAAAGGGCTTTTTACAAACAAAACCAATGAGGTTACAGCAGAAGAAAAACAAGCAATAGGGAAAAGAAGTTTGCACCAAGTCTCTTATCCAAGGTAAAAAATAAGGTCTCTTATCTGAGATATATAAGGAATTGATTCAAATCATAAGAAAAAGACCCATTCCCCAGTAGATAAATGATCAAATGATAACAAAAAGGCAGTTTTCAAAGAAAAAAAATCCAAGCCATTAGCAACCATTTGAAAAAATTCCCCAAATCACTAATAATTAAAGAAATGCAAATAAAAACAACTCTGAGGTTTCACCTCACACCCATTACATTGGCAAAGATGACAAAAAAGTAAAAATCACAGTTACTGGAAAGGCTGTGAAAAACAGTGGCATTAATGCACTGCTGGTGGAACTGTGAAATGGTAGACACAACTATTCTGGAAAGAAATTTGGAACAATGTCCCAAAAATCATTAAATTGTGCTTACCCTTTTATCCGATGATATCATTACTAGGTTTAAACTCCAAAGAAATTGAAGAAACAGGAAAAGGACATAAATATGCAAAAGTATTTATAGTAGCTCATTTTGTAGTGGCAAAAAACCGTAAACTAAAAGGGTGTCCATCAATTAAGGAATAGCTAAACAAGTTATCGTATATTTATGTAATGGAATATTACTGCACTATAAGTAATAACAAAATGGATGGTTTTAGAGAAACTTGGGAAAATCCAAATGAAATGATACAGAGCGAAGTGAACAGAATCAGAAATACAATGAATGACAACAGTATAAAGAAAAACAACTCCGGAAGACTTAACTCTGATCAACGTAATGATCAACTTCTGATAATGAAGCATGCTACCTTCTGATATTGTGGTGATGGAGCCAAGATGTAAAAAGTGGAAAAAGAAATACATTTTTGAACATGGACAATGAGGAAATTTGTTTTTGCTTCACTATAAATATTTATTACAAAGGCTTTGTTTTTCTTTTTTGTTGTGGTTACCAACACTACCCACATCCCTCACTCCAGGAAAAGTAATGGGAGAAAGAGGACAGGTATAGGTTGGCAGAAAAAAAAATAAGCGAGTCATTGAAGCAACTTTTTTTTTAAATGCATGAGGAAGAAAAGAATCACAAATAAGACAAATTACAGAGAATTTATTACATATTTTAAAAGAAAAGCATGGTATACATAATAGAGAGCCACAGTTTCATGTCCAATCTTTTTTCTATTTTATTATTTATATGGAAATGTTTTTATTTGGTGTTTATTAAGTTTAGAATTTTTTAAATTATAATACATAAAGGTTATGTAACATTACTGAGCTATAAGCAAGAAGGAATGATCACTTCTCTGTAGTTAGAAAAACATGAACTTACATGAAGTAAGCAGAATCACAAAAACAATATGCACAATGACTACAATGATGTAAACAGAAAATAGCTAGCTTTGTTGAACCCTGGGCTTTCAGACATCTATAGCTTGACACTGAAGGGAAATGTTCTTAAATTCTCACAAAGCCATTAGCAAATAAAAAGTGTTTTGTTGTTGTTGTTGTTGTTTATAGAGCTCAGATGTTTTTGGTATGCCCATCTCTTTCTCTTTTTCATGGGTTAGTACTATATAATCCTCATAGTTATAATGCCCACAGCTCCTTTAAAGGTACAAGAATAAATATGTCCCATCTACAGTTTTATTTCCATTTGGGGGTGCTAAGTTAGTCCTGTGGATATGTCAGTATCTCCTCTTTCTAAAAGATTCTAATCTTAAGGGATGAGTATTCATTTCATGAGTATTTTATCAAAGAATGTAGGCTTAAAAGCTATTTATTCAATTTTCAACAATAGGATATTACTGTTTCACTTAAAAACAGAAAAATATTATTTGTTATTTTACTAAAATCTTCCCACCAAAGACCTATTGCGACTGTGGCACAGAGATGATATTAAAATCTCAAAGTTGATGCCAAAATACCTCAGATAACTAAGACCTGACGGCACATAACCGATAAATAAAAGTGAATGATACATCTACATGGGCGTCATGCTGTGGGTTGCTGGAAGTCATGTGGACTGGATCAGTAATGAGTCAACAGTATGGATATGGAAGGGGTATTAGTCCATTCAGATTTGCAACAAACACTATCCTCCACCTATACAACCCATACTTTTTCACCAACAGCTACAAAAGAAGCTAACATAATTTGCAAAGCCTGTGATCTTTCACAATCTCTCCTTAGGATCATGTGATATAGGGTTATAATTAACTTTTGAGATCATTAGTTAACACACCTCTTTTACAAAGAACAAAACTACAGCCCAGATAGGAATATAGGTTAGATAAGAGCAGAGGTAAAGTAGCATTATATATCAAGAAGATACACTATGTGGGAAGTCCACTAATGAAAGTGGAAAAGCATTCTGGAGAGCATTTGACTAGGAATCAATAAAAGGAAAAAAGAAGAGATATTGTGGTGGTGGTATATTACAAAGCACTAGGAGAAAAGGAATAGGGTGATGATTTCCTAAGCAGATGAAAATGTTGGTATGAAGATAGGTTATCCTGGTGATGGGGCTTCAACTAGTCAGACATTTTTTTCTCAATTACAGTCAAGGCAGCTGACAAATTCTTCACTTCTCTTAATGATAATTTTATCTTTCAGGAGGCAGAAAGGGAGCAACAAGGCAAAATGCTATCATATGCCTGATTTTGATCAATAAGGAAGAACTGATTGAAAAAGAAATGACAAACTGTAGAAGGAAGTGACCACTCCATTTGTGATAGATGATCAGGGAGATGATACCCATAATAGTCTGACTCATTTGCTAGACCCTTTGGGAGAGAAGAATCTAATAAAGGATACTTAGGTCCCCTTAGGCTAAGATTCTCTAGGGAAATGTGGCTTAAGATGGAGGAGACGCTCTTAAAAATGAAATTTTGACAAAATGAAGATACATTCTTATAAGGTAAAAAAAAGAGGAGTTGTTGAAATGTGGCAACACAGTAACTTCGCCGACCAACTCAAACTTTCAAATTACATATAGGGAATGCAAATAGGTATGTGAGGATCAATTAAAAAAAGTGGTATTATAATTACATCAGAAAAAGGCTGAAGCACAGGATTAGCTGAGACTTCTGAGAAACATCAATGGCAACCAAAGGGACTCTAACAAAATGTTAGGGGTAGGGGCAGCTACATGGCGCAATGGATAGAGCACCGGCCCTGGAGTCAGGGGACCTGAGTTCAAATCTGGCCTCAGACACTTGACAATTCCTAGCTGTGTGATCCTGGGCAAGTCACTTAACCCTAACTGCCTCATCAAAAAAAAAAAAAAAAAAAAAAAATGTTAGGGGCATGAGAAAGATCAAAGTAGGACTAAAATCAATGCTGGGGGTGGAGGGGGGCAGGGGAGAGAATGGAAAAAATCTAATGGACATCAATAAGATATTGAACTATTTTCATCGATTTTTCTATCAAGTAAGCAGCTTATTAAAGGTTTACTATGTACTGATCACTGTGATAAGCACACTATCCAAAAGAATGATCTTCACACTGGAAAGGGAATAATGCCCAAGACAGAAGGATATTACTTAGCAACCCTCAATGAGTTCAAGTTACTAGACTTAGAAGAGTTATATTTCAAGTTAACTGAAATGTGCTGATGCTAATGTTATTGCTGAGTCACTATGATCTTTTTAAAAAATGAAAAAAAGGAGTGTTGAAGAACTATAGATGGGCAAATAATATACTTATTTTCAAAAAAGTGAGGAAATTACATTTCTCAAAATGGAGGATAGTAACCTTGACTTCATTTCCTGACAAAATTTTAGAATGCATGTTTGTGAGCCACATCTTGAGAACACTTTGAAAGTAATCACTGTAGGCTGGGACAGATATAACAAAAATAACCTATGCTAGGATAATCTTGTTATACTTTTTTTTGGATAAAATTACTAGAGTAGATCAGGAAAATGTGGTAGAGTATACCTGGATTTTAGCAAACATTCCCATGACATCTTTTTGAAGAAGATGGAAAAATGTCAGTCAACATTTCTCAAATATTCTGAAATTTCTCTGCATTCATATTCTATCTAAAGTTAATCCAGGTTTAAGGTATTTTAAGAGATTCAGAATCAACTTGAGACTTATCTATTTTAGTCATTAATTTAACTGCCCACTGATTTTTGCTGTATTTCTAAATTAAACCAACTGTGCATAAGAGAGATTTCCTAAAGGCAGGTCCCTATATTGTTATAAAGGAAGACATCCTTGAGTTAAAGAATTTCATTGCAAAACTGCCTTAATTTCAATTAACAAGTAAATACATGTAGTCAGAATATTCCATTCTCTAAATCATGCTACATAATTGTACTATATTTTCAGAAAATCTCAGTAAGATGAGCAACCCAGAAGAAAAGTAGTTTAGCAAAACAATAGACACAGTGACCAAAATAATGTAAATGGAAAGAAAAAAGAACGTACAAGAGAAAAGGAGGGAAAGAAGGGATAGAGAAACAGAGGTGGAAAAGACAGGAAGGAAGGAGGGGAAAAAAGAGAAGGAGAAAGAGAGGAAGAATTTAGGATGAACAAGCCCAGTCCCAAAGAAGAGATAAGAAAATATACCACCCTCTTTTCTTTGCAAAAGTAGGGTACTTCTGACGGTGGAATAAAGCATATTGTTAAATTTAGTAGATGTGTTGGGTTTTGCAGTAATGTTTTTCTTTTTCTCTTAGTCTATATTACAAGGGATGGCTCTCTGGGAAGAAGGAGACATTTGTAAATGAAGGTAACATAAAAAAATATTAAAAAATTTTAAGAGATCTGGCAAAAAGTTTTACAGTATGCTTTTGTTTTTTGCATTATGCATTTAGTCATCTCAGAAATTATCTTCTTCCCACTATGATGCCTCATCACGGTCAAGAGATGGCACTGTGCAAAGTCTGGCAAGTCCCATACCAGAAATGAAAAGGTTTCAAGAACAGGCCTAATGACTATATGTCTCATTAGAGCAACCTAGCTAAGTTTAAAGAGGCTTGTTATTAGGGTAGCTTTAAAGTGATGAATTGCTTAACCATAGCAATTCATGAAGACTGTCAATAAGGCACAGAGGGGTTTTCAATCTGTTTTAGTGGAGGAAGTAACCACTCTGACATAATCAATCACAGATCTTGGTGTAAATATATTAACCAAATTCTATACTTCTAACCCCCCAAAATGCTGACAAGGCAAGAAGATGGGGAAAAGTAGATAAGGCAGTCATCAAAAGAATAAATATGCAATCTGAAAATAAATATCTTCTATAACACGGAAACGGAGTTCTGGATGTACTTACATTAGTCTTCTAAATTCTGATACAGATAACATTTTGTTTTGTTCTAGTATTGTTATTATAAATTGTTTTGTTCTAGTATTGCCCTTCCTAACTCAAAACCATCTTTGATGATTAATTGGTCCATCAAAGAAACTAAACTTAAAACATCCTTTTTCTATTTTGAATAATACAATAGCATATTGTTATTACACTTAGGAGATGAATAGGTATTATTATTCTTTACCATTTTAATATCTATTTTAGACATTTTAAAGCACGTTCTTCTTGTTTCAGTACTATTGTTCCACTGCTGTTCAGTAACAGTGTAGCTTGAACATCAAACTTTAGTAAAAATGTTTTAATTACTATGAATGTAGCTGCATAGAAGTGATTCCTACAATTTTCCATGTGGTACAAATCAAGGAAAGAAAGCAACATCCACATCTCTTTTTTTTTTTTAATCTGAAATATTAGATCAAAAGCCTTACTCTGGAGTCACTGTCCAGCAGACATCTGGAGATGACAGTGTCCAAGAACACCTCATGAGCTGCGATGATGTGATCCAAGTCTTGAGCCTGCTGGACTTTGTTCCAGAGTTCATCCCATGAACATTCAAGTACCTTGGGGGGGGGGGGGGGAGGAATCAGAACTGATTGAGTTGTACTCTGCCTTAGTGTTTAAATCAGACAAAATAACACTTTTTTTAGATACTTATGTCATAACTAGTATAACGTCTTACTTGCTTAAACCAAGAAAAAAAATTGGATGGTTAAATTGTACCTCAAATGTAATATAATACTGCATTTGATGAATGAAATGGACCATTTCTGACGCCAGAATGTGACACTGATGCAGCACCCCAGAGAACTCTGTAAAAGAAGCCAAAGAATTTATATGTTAAACGCCAAACTCAGATGCAGTTAAAACCAGCACTATAATGTCCCTCTTCCTTATATGTCAAAGAATCACAAGCTATAATGCTACCCTGTTCTTAAAAGGAAAAGACCTCTCTAATCAATTATGTGCAATGCAAGCTAAACAATGGCTTGACCATTTAAACAAATAGTATCATATGATCCCTTAGGACCAGAATACTGTTACCCAAGTCTAAAAGATAAGTGAAATAAAATAAAATTGTACATAATATTTAGTTATTAAAATCTTATATCAATACCCTCCAATTCCTTGAACAAACACTGGCCCTACTTCATAGGTTCTTTACAATTAGTATACCTACTGTGCATGAAACATTTACTATTCCCCTAGCTATTTGGAAATAAAAATGACATTTCTTCAAGGCACTGAAAAATGACCTTGCCACCTGAGAGAAATATGAACCTTTGAAACAGGTTAAGGATGAGTTCAGAGTCTGCTTTTATTCTTTATACGATTATAAAACCATCAAAAGGTTTGAAGGTCACCACTGAGCAGCAGTTCTCTGCTCACCACTGTTAATTTCTGGTACAAAGACCGTAACAGCATATTATGTTACACTAAAGTATGTGATGGATCAAATCAAAGATAAACCCACTAGAGTAATAATTACAAGAAAATGGGTCAAATTTGACATTTTTAAAAATCCACCCACCCAATCCCTTTTCTTGTTAGTTATTCAAGTAATCAAATAGTATATACTTATATTTTTAATATAGTTAAGTGTTTAAGAAATCATTGTCTTATATTTCCCCAACATTACTATATAATGTATATTAAAGCCAAAAATAAGTTTAAAGGAATTGGTCTATCAGCTGTGAATTCTGGTTTAACAGGCACTATAAATTTTAATACTTAAATTTAAGTTAGACTTCTTAATAGCCACATATATATACAACTAAAGTATGAACATATATTAAAAATAGTTGTGTTTGCTGACGTATCTTATTTTTATACCAGCTTTCTGAAGGAAGTGATTAAATGTCCTTACAGAGATTTTGGTGTGCTGATAGTCTGGGTTTTCTGTGTAGTCAACAAAAGAGACATGGTCATTGCATACCCTCTGTTTTTATAATCTCTGACAGATAAACATTGAGACACAGGCATAAAGTATATATTCAGAACTCTATAAATATTCAACATACACAAAGACAGAATAATAAGACTATATGCATGTTCTTTGTACAAAATACAAATTGATATTTATAATCTGCATATTTAGCAAAACAAAAGAGAGGGACAAGAAGGAAGGGAACATCACTTGGCTTCCAGCTGATTAGGCTTCACAGAAAAATGTAGAATAGCTGAAGATCCTTAAAGACAGAAAGAGGTTGATAATTATAGGAAAGAAAGTTATTTTATTCAAATATAACTAACTAGGTATGAGAATATCTAGTTAGATAAAGCATAGTCTAGAATTATAGTGGACTATACTAGTTATTTTCAAGAAGATTTTTTTTAAGTTCTCCACAGAATCACAAAATGTCAGAGACAGATGTCATCTTAGAGATCAAAAGAATAATACTCTCATTTTCCTAGGTTAGGGAAAATTGAGACATAAAGAGGCAAAGTGACTTATCCAAAATCAGTAGCAAAGGCAGGACCAGAGCCTGGTCTTCTTGCTTCTAGGTCAGTGTTTCTTCACTACTACAGCTGACTCCCTTACTAAAACCAGAGGTGAAACACTATACCAGCAATTACAAATATTTTAATTACTTGGGGAGAAAGATGGTAATTTCAATATTCATTACTCAAGTCTTTTTCGTATGTCATAACCCGTAACACAGAGCCCACTATCCTCTAAGCATAGAGTTATGCCCACATAATGTTGCCCCAAGCTATATCATTTAGCAAACTGCATTACTGATGCATTATAACCAAAACAACCCATGAATTTATGCAAGCTCACTACAATAATACTGAGCTGATTATCCATTTGCAACTTATAACAATGTTCCTAAAGAAGCAATTATTTTCTGTCACCCCAATAACATCATTTTAAATCACATCTTGTTTCCATGGGAATCAATTAATATTAGGTGGAGTATGCCTTTGGCTTCCATTCAATTCAATTTAACAAGTATTAATATTCAGCGCCTACCACATGCAAGGTAATATGCTAGTGCTAAAGATATGAAAATAAAAATGAAAAATGTCTGCCCTCAAGGAAATTACATTCTACTGGGGGAGAATGCAACAGATATATAAGAGACAAGACAATTTAAAGAGGAAAAGAGCCCTAACAAGGAAGATCAGAAAAAGCTTCTCAGAGAAGTTGTCACATGGACTTTAAATCCCACTCAGCTATCCAACCGAATCATCGTGCTATCAGTCATGCTGTTGCAACCTTCAGCCCACCAAACTTCCAGAGACCATGCCCAAGAGGAGTTAATTCACTCAGTCTGGTAACGTCTATGAGGTTGAACTGTCCTCATTAGGTTGTGAGTGTAAATTCACAAAGGCCACTGTAACTAGGTGGCCTCAGATCGGGTCATGCTTCACATCCAGATACACATACCAGTCACCTTTTTGCCAATTTACCTGCTAATGCATACCTACCCTGCCTTTTTACTTCTTGCTCTGAGAACTATAACCAAAGCAATATTACCATTAAAATGCTACATTTGAAAGACAATGTCAATCAACTGCCCTCCTCTGCCCTATAACTTCCCAGACCAAAGTATGTTTCCCTAAACCTCTACTATAATACAAGCTCCTCAAAGGCAGCAGAGATTAGCTCACTTTTTTTTATATTTTTATCCCCAATGTTTAGCAAAGTGCCTGACACATAGTAAATGCTTTTCATCCATTCATTCATTCACTGAAGAAAGTTAAGAATTCTAGGAAGTAAAGGGAGTAAATTATAATCATGGAGGCAGCCTTTGCAAAAGCATGGCAGTGAACATTTATTTACATTATTATTTTATAGTATTATTCTCTAAGTACATTAACAAATAAAAATCATCTATCACTTTTCTACCCACCTGATTATCAGTTTTTCACTATCCAATTGTATTTTGCTAAGAGGAAAAAAGCTTAGTGTTAACTAAGAAAATGGTGTTGTAGAACTGAACTATGGGAAAGAAAGGTAACAACTATAGTCAATAGCCCTGAAGAGACCACCAGCTTCTCTCATGTTGACACTGCATTTAAGTACATAAAAGCTCCAAGAAGCAGGGCTTTTATTGTTTCTATTTGTGAACCAACCTTATTATTAGTTGTACTTTTTGGAGAAGAGGTCTGGACCTGTGATTTCACCTGCATGAGGACCTCTCCCTATAGAAATTCCCTCCACCAATGCAGATCAGATCAGCGACTCACCTACAGTTAAAAGTCTTAGTTGCACTGAGATTTTCAGTTACTAGCCCATCATCACAAAGCTCACGTCAGAGGAAACCCAGGTTTCCTGACTCTAAGGTTGCTCTTTATCCAATTAGTCCAACCAACTAATATAAGCTTATATTTATACAGTGATTCAGTGTTTACAAAGAAGTTTTCAAATTTATCACTTGATCCTCACAACTGTACTAGATGGAAAGTCAAAGGATTTTTATTCCTGTTTCATAGATAAGGAAACAGAAAGGCACAGAAATTAAGGGACTTGCTCATTGTTGCATAGCTAATAAATTAGCAGAGATTCAAAATGGAATTTGAACTTAAGTCTTATAACAAGCCCCACTGCTCTTTCTATTCCACCACAAGGCATCCCCAGGAGAGAGGCAACATAAATTGGATAGGACCATGTCATGGCAGGGTCATTAGGTGAGTCAGTAAGCTGTCCCTCTGTGTTTTTCCCTTTGTACTTGTCTTCCCTCTCTTGTGAGTTTGCCCATCCAGAAAGTAGAGGAAGGAGGAAAGAGAAGTTACAGGTCTTGGGCAAAGAAAGCACCAAAAGGATCTGACTGAAATGAACACTTCACAAGGTCAGTGAAGTATGTAGTATGATCATACCTTTGCAGTTGTTCCTTCTCTTTTAGTATATATTAGTTTAAGACGGTGCTAGCTACTAACATGTAATGTGGTTGGTAAACAAAGATTTCATTATTCACCTTCTACTAGAACACTTACATGAAAGTGTTAATTAAGTACATTTCTAGCACTGAATCACCCCTTGGGAACCATATTATTAATGCTTTTCTATCCAGAAAATATGCGTTTATATCTATCTCTAAGTGGATTTCTCTATCCATGACAAAAGATTTTTCCATAATTCTACGGTAACTCATATTTTAGGTTTTATGATTCTGTTACAGTCAATAGTTTTTAGGTTCTCTTTTGGAGCATTTCTAATGGATAAGAGACAAAATGGAAAACTCTTTTTCTGACCTGGAGATCAGTACACATTTCAGTCAAAGTTTCTAAAATTTCATCTCTAAGGTTCTTCAAGTCAGGTGCCTTTCCTTTCCTACATCTATGAGGAACTAGATACAACACACACCTAAAAAGTAAAAATGGATTCTAGTAGGTCAAACTACTGTTCTATGAACTCTGCCCTTCACATGCTCTGCTACCAGCCACTCTGGGTTGCTTATATTGATTTCTTTAGCTAAAAATATGTTTTTAAGAGAAAAATTAACACATACTATGGAATACAACCCAAAAGGCTATTTTAGATGTTCCATAAGATAAAGGTGATATAGATTTAGGTGCAATAATTTATTAATTCATGCCTCATTTAACTATTCTAATGATCCCCCTTTTCAAAAGCCATGATAGCCAATGTTAATTCAGCAATATGTTGTGTCTTCTTTGAAACCATTTCAAAATGTCAAGTACTAATAATACATTTTCTAGAAACATGCCACTTCTTGAGGCCAAAACCTCTTCTCAATTAAGAATACAGGGAACATCTCTAATGTTTCACTTCTAAAGTAAAGTATCTAATATTGATAAACTTAGAGTTAATTTGTGTAGATATTAGCAAGAACAAAAAATAAATCTAATAAAATGTCATATCAAAGTACTGACACAACATTTTTTTGTATGTAAAATTCACTGAACACTTTCACCAATGTAAGAAGTCAGATAAAAACTAAAAAAAAAAAAAAACTACACATAGAATTAATAGTTTAATATACTGTTGCATAATAATTCCTAGGGAAAAACATCCATCTTCATACCATCTCGATCTTCAGAAAGAATCCCTCCAAAAATGTTTTAAGCTTATGTTTAACATGCTAATTTATTTGATAAAGAAAAACTCCAAAATGCAGGCAAACCATGACCTCTCTGGGCCTTAAGTTTCCTCACTGATAAAATGACGTGATTTTAATAAATTAGCTCTAATGTTCCTTCATTCTTTCTAGCTCTAATTTCTACAACAAAGCTACCCAATGATATTAGGGAACAATTATTATAGTATCAGACATGCAAAAAGAAAAATGATCCAACAAACAAATAACTACGCCTTATATGCTACTAAATTAACATGAACTTGTAGATTTAATTCTATATGGAAAAATTAAAAAATGAGCTGTTTCTTCTCTGGTTTATTTGATTGTCGAGACAGATAAGTAATACTCATTTGTAATTCTCTCCTGCCCTCTAGGGGCTGCTTAAAGAACTTCAAGTTTATAAGTTTTCAAACATCTCTGCTGGTCCAATATGTCTTAGATCACATTTTCATTGCTGATATAAAATCTTTTCCAAATGCTATTTTATTTGATTTTGATCCGCAATGCTTTTAAAATAAAGCGTAAGGCAAAAACAGGCCAATATCTTAGCAGTTATAAAGAAGTAAAGGTTTATTTTTAATATTTTTATTATATGAATTTTTTTCAAAAAATTAATCCAAGAACCAATCTTATTTCCTTTCAAGCTTCATCCATTATCACAGACCACATGTGGACAGTGTGGAAGTTGAAGGGAAACAATAACTTTCCCAGAATTACTTATTGATGGAGCTTTAAGGTAGATTCAATTTAATGAATATTCATATATCTACTATATGCAGCCACTGTGAGATTAGTTAAAGCCATATGTCTTTAAAGTTCCAAGTAAAAGACATCCCTTCTAGAAAACTCTCTTATGATTATTTTCCTTGACTCTAACTTAAAGTATCTCAAAAATACACTTTAAGTATATTGCTGAGGACAAAATAAAAAGTTAAAATGGAGAAATATTTCCTATATTATGTAATATTTCCTTTTTAATACAATAAAAGCTCATTAACCTGAATTTCATTAGTTCAGGCTGTGTCAGTTGGACAACTTTTGTACTATATGAAGAAATATTCTACTAGGTAAATTAATAATAAAACAAATTTTCTGGAACCAGGTTTAACTTATTTTACAAAACAAATTGTTTTCAAGGGTTTCAGCAAATTTTAACAAATGGATACAACTAGTTATAAATGAGTAATCTATTAATTAAAATACATCTAGCAGAACTTGTAGCTGGAAACACTTAGTACTTAGTTTAAGTTAGTCTATATATTTGAATTGAATAAAACTTTGAAATATCCTATGAGTCAGGCTTTTCACTAATTCTGAATGTTTTTTCCTCTCAATTAGCATAAAATAACCACAGGTTTTATTAAGTTCCTCATTTGCATTCGCTTCTCAAGTGAATTATAACATGATCAAGGCACTGAGATAATTTTTAGATTTTACTTTTCAACTTTCTAAATCATTTTTATAGCCCTCTTCTGAAACATGTGTAACTTTTACTAAACTTGTTCAGTCCAGAACAAAAGAATAATACAGTAAAAGTCTAAAACAGGGAGGTAAAACCATTTTTTAACTGGCTAGTATTAACAGGAAAACAAATTAGTCAAGAATCACATACAAAAAAACATTTAATCTAGATAATTCTCTTAGGAAAGTATAAAATACTCAATCTACCTTTTTAAATTTAAAGAGAAGAAACTCATACTTCATTTTTTCATTATTGCCAGGAGTAGAGAAAGAAGAAATTAAATAAGACAGTAGAAAGAAAGATGAGAAACAGGATTAAAACAATGAAGAAACAGTAATGAGTAAAAGGGAAAAGAAAAAGTTGTACTTAAAAGGTAGGTGTGTGTGTGGGTGTGGGTGTGGGTGTGTGGGTGTACCCAGACAGAGGGGAAAAAGAAGAGCAGAAGAAGAAAGGGTTAAAAAAAAAGTAAGACAAAGAAAAAGAGGGGTATATAGTGGGTTATAAGATGAATATGAGTTATAGGTCACAGACCGGTTTAGTAGGAATGTGAGCTTGACAGAGTTATCAGTTGTCTTCTGCTGCTCATTAACTGAGTAAGATTTCAATTCCATTTAAAAATTACTAAGTGACTACTACATGTTGGAATTGACCCGGCCAGGGAAGGGAGGGGTCTCTGACTGGGGGAAGAGGGAGGAAGCTACGGTGGCGTGGCGTGGTGGGGACAGCCTGGAATGGAGCCAGGAGAGGAATCAGAGAAGGAAGGATAATAAGTCCAGAACTAGAAAGGTCTGCAGAGGCCGCCCAGTCCAACCACCTCACTTTGCTGGCAAGGAAATCGAGGGCCCAGGGAGCTGAGTGAATTGAATCGCATTGGTAGTAAGTGTCAGACATAGGATTTGAAAACTGTTTTTTTGATTCCAGAGACAATGTTCTTTCCATTATATCCCACTGTACCAGAGCCTTCCATAGCAATTATTACCATGAAGACTCAATAAAATCAAACCAAGGACCAGTGAGCCAACAGCCTGTGCCAAAATGATGATGAAAAAAATATTTTTTTTTTTCTTCTAATGGCCTTTTCTCAATCTTCATCCTTCTTGGGTGCTCTGCAACATTTTATGCTGTTGATAATGTACTTCTGCTGAGTACCCTCTACAATTTCCTTCACAGTTTCCCTGCTGGATCTTCATCTGTAAAAGCATACTAACCAACGCTGACTCATAAGCTCTGTTCTAGGTCCTCTTCATGAACTCATTAGCTCTCTCAATGGTTGAAATATCAGCTCTATTCTGATTCTCATATCTATGTGTTCACCCCTAGTCTCTATACAATGCTTTATAAACATCACCAGCTGGGTTACTGAACATTTCAAGCTGAATGTCCCATAAAAATCTCAAACCCAACATGTTCAAAACTCTTTATCTTTTCCCCCAAACCTAAATGGCCAAATGTCAATCTTTCCATCTACTCTGTATTCATCTAATATTACTTATTTAAATACATATTGCTTCCCACATTAGAATGTAAGCTCCACAAGAGCAGGGAGTCTGTCTTTTTTTCTTTGTATCTCCAGAATTTAACAAAGCATCTAACATGTAATAAGCATTTAATAAATGCTTGTTGACTGATGGATTAATTAAGACATTTTGGAGCTTGATGACTCATTTATTTTGTTTCAAATCCCACTAATACTGGTATGAAATTAGAGAAAGGGGAAAGGAACAAGCATTTATTAAATGCCTACCCTATACCAGGCACTGTCCTAAGTTCTTTACAAATATTATCCCATTTGATCCTCACAACAACCCTAGAAGGTGGGTACTATTATTATCATCCCTATTTTAGAATTGAAGAAACTGAGGCACACAGGTTAAGTGATTTGTCCAGGGTCATATAGCTAGTAAGTGTCTGAGGTCATATTTGAACTCAGGTCTTCCTGACTCCAGGTCCAATACTCCACCCACTAGGCCACATAGCTCATCTATATCTAAACGGATCAATAGAATAGAAATTGTTTTAACTCTAAATGATTTCATCAACAAAAGATAAAGCAAATCAATGAATCTGATGTGAAAAAAAAACTAGAAAAGCAAAAATAAACAAAAAACAAAATTACAAATAACACCAAAGTAGGAAATCTAAAAATCAAATTAGATTGACAAAATGAAAGCAAAAAAAGGCACTGAATAGCTAAATAAAATTAGAAGCTGTTTTAAAAAACAATACTTATAAAAAATTAACTAGTCTGATTAAGAAAGAGAGTAGGAAATCAAACTAGTCCTGTTACAATGAAAAAGAAGAATTCTTAACAATTGAAGATAAAATAAAGGAAATAATCAGAAACTATTTTATCTAATTATATGCTAACAATTGATAACTTAGATGAAATGAATGCTTACAAAAATATAAAATATTTGGATTAACAGAGCTATGTTATTTAAATAACAATATCATAAAGAGAAACTGAACACGTCAACAACTTGAACTCCCAAAGAATGGGGAAAAAACCCATAGGACCAAAATAGATTAAGAAAATAACTTCTATCAAACAAAATAACTTCTGTCAAAGAAATATTACATACTATTTGCAAAAGTATGGGAAAAAAATCCCTTCAAACACAATCCTGATACATGAAAAACATACAAAGACAAAACTAAGAAAAAAACTATAGAACAATATCCTCAATGAAAAATAATATAAAAAAAAATTAAATAAGATACTAGCAAGTAGACTAGAGCCTATAATGTCGGGTTAGCTTAATATAAAAAATTATAAATATGGTAGAGAATATTAATAACAAAAATAACCACATGATCAACATGATCACTAGATGCTAAAAAGACTTTTGACAAAATCCAACATATGTTCCCATTAGAAAAAAAAAAAAGACAAGGAATAAGTGGGCTTTCCTCAATATGTTAAGTAATATCTAAGTGAAAGCAAGAGCTTTCATTATATGTGATGGATAAAAGCCAACAACCTTTCCAATAAGATTGGGGTGAAGCAATGACATCTATTATCACCACTACTATTTGATGTCGTATTAGAAACATCACCTACAGCATAAGATGAGAAAAAGAAATTAAGAGAATAAAATTAGAGGAGAAAGAAGATGATCACTTTTTGTAGGTGACATGATGCTCTATCAAGAGAATCCTAAAAGATCAAATAAAAAAAAATTAGAAATCCAAATTAAAGCAAATCTGAGGTTTCACTTCACATCCATAAGACCGACAAAGATGACAAAACACAAAAAGGTCAATTATTATAGAGGCTGTGGGGGGGGGGCAAAAAAAAGGCACATTAATTCACTGTTGGTGGAACTAAGAAAATATCCAGCCATTCTGGAAAGCAATTTGGAACCATGCCAAAGAAGTCAGCACGTTCTATGAAACTGTATATCTCCTTTAAAAATCCTTCAATACTTACCATTAGGTCAATATACCAAACACATCTAAGACAGAAAAAAGATCCATACTTACAAAAATATTTACAACAGGTTTTTTTGTAGTGGTAGTAAAAGCAGCAAAGAACTGAAAACTAAATGGAGACGGGAATCACTTAAAAAATTATGATATATGAACATAATATCATTGCAATGTAAGAAATGAAGAAATGGACCGTTTCAAAGAAACGTAGGATGACTTGTATGAACATAAGGAAACAGAACTGAGCAAACCCAGAAGAACAAATTTATACAATAACATCATAAAAACAACTCTGAAAGGCTTGAAAGCTATGATCAGTGCAATGACCAACTATGATTCCAGGGTACTGATAACGAATCATGCTACCCACATCTTGCAGAATAAGACATACATTTTTAAATACAGATTATGTAGGTATTTGTTTCGCTTGATGTATTTAATACAAGGGCTTTGTTTTTCTCTTTTTATTTTCCAATGGAGTCTCCTCATCGAAAGGTTCAGGGGAGGAGGAGAGGTTTCTCTGAATTTAGTTTTTTTTTTTACTCTAAAGAACTGAATCAAGGAGTGTCTCAAATTTAAAAAAAAAAAAAAACTTGTGAAGTATGCTCCTTGAATGTCCATAGTTTAGAGCTCTATAACTTAATTTTTATTATGGCCTATCGTGTAAGATAGGTGACATTCTTTTTACAATGAACATAAGACTTTACATGTTTATATTTAAGATGACATTGCCATAGATAACAGTGACCAAAAAAGGATTATTCCCTTAACATTCTACTTATGAAAGAAACAATTCACCGCAAAAAGCCAAAATGCAATCATTTCTTTGTTCTCATATGCATGTTTTCTGCATTTTTGTATATTGCCATAAATATGTCGATTTGTGTCTAGTAATTTATAAGAGTCTTGACCTTTTTAATCTTATAGTATCATGGGAAAGAAGCTGTCAAAACATCACTTCTTCAAGTCATTTCCTACTAGAGTCCAAACTATATACACACTCCACTTTGCATCTGCTTCTCTGCCTGGTTTCAACTCCAGGGAACAAGATTCCTATTCCAGGATAAGGTCATCACTTCCTTGTTTTTGTTTGTTTTGTTTTTTTTGCTAGGCAATGGGGTTAAGTGATTTGCCCAGGGTCACACAGCTAATAAGTGTCAAGTGTCTGAGGCTGTATTTGAACTCAGGTCCTCCTGACTCCAGGGCCAGTGCCCTATCCACTGCGCCACCTAGCTGCATCTGGTCATCACTTCTAATCTCACCACCAGGCTGTTAAATCAAGTTTTGACTGAAATCATCTTCCTGAGCCTCCCTCTTCCTCTTACTAGAGGGTTGGAGGGTGGGATACCAAATTCCTCCCAATGCCTTTCTCTGTAAATGGTAGAAACTGACTTTCAGTTCACTCCACTTTACATCTACTGCTTTGCCTGGTTTCAACTCCAAGGAACAAGGTGCCCCCAGGAGAAGTACTGCCTAGAGGTGCCTCCCTTGCCCCATTTTCCTGCCTCCTTTTGTGTGTTATCTCCCCCTTTAGATTGTAAGCTCAGTTTTTCATTTTAATTGTATCACTAGTACTTAGTACAGTGCCTGGCACATAGTAAGTAGCATCTAATAAATGTTGTTAGATTGGTTTGGACATATAGCAAGTAAAGTTATCTTTAAATATAAAGGAAAATAATAGAAGCAAAAAAGTTAGTTCATTATCAAGACACTGACAAGCTAATATCAGACCACAAAAAATTCATTCTTACTACATACTCTTACAACTGCTACAGAACTCTTATCTTTCAATGCTAAAAATAATACAGAAGATTCAAGCTTTATTCTGAAAACAGAAGACTGATATGATGACAAAATATTTATATAATGCAAAATTGATCTAAATCAGAAAACATTAAAGATACCATTATAGAGAAGGAACAGCAGTTCCTATGAAAGTTTACCACTTAAGAATTGGTCTATTCAATAGTATTCCAAAAAAAAAAAGGGAAGAAACAACTATGTACAAATTGAAGAAACTTTTAAATGTTCACCTAAAAAAAGATAATAAGCTATTCCTACTTCTGCCAATATTTGAGAAACATAAACAACTGCACAACATGACATTCTGATACAATCCAAAAGCCAAAGGGTTGCTGAAGATAGACAGCCCTTTCAAATGCTGGAATTTCTAATGTCCGTGACAGTATCCTCATTTCCACCTATCATTATTACCATAAGCATGGCTAAAGTTGGAAAGAAGTTATACCTTGTTTTCTTCTTTTCCATTCCTGTTAAGTCGGTGCTACCGTATTAATCAATCTAGTCTCTTAAACCAAGGCAGGGCAGGGGGAGATGAGAAGAGAAAAACCAGAAAAGATCTTTTGCAGAAAGTGAGATTTGAGCAGAAGCTTTTTTTTTTAAATTAACTTTATTTTTTTGGTGTTCCTACTCTCCCTCAACTGAACAACAAAATAAAGAAAAAAAGAGTGTAAAATAAGGGGGAGGGAAATAAAAGGAGGAAGAAGAAGAGAAAATGAGAATAAAAAGGAGAATATAAAAGAAAAATAATGAGAGAATGGGAAAGTAGGGGAGGGGGTAAGGGAGAGAAAAGGATAAAAGAGTGAGAGGAAGACGAGAAGAGAGGGACGGAGGGGGTGAGGAGAGGAAAGAGGGAGAGGGGAAAGACTTCATAACAACATGCACAGTCAGTTGAGCAAATTCCTTCACTGGCAATATCCTAAAACATACATCTCATTCTGCACTGTAAGTTCATTACCACTCTGTCAGGTTGCAGAAAGTAGCTTCATTTTCAGTCTTCTATAATCACAGTTCGTAATTCCATTTATCAGAGATTTTCAAAATTGTTATGTAAATTGTACTTCTCATTTTGCTAACTTTTACTCTGCATCAGTTCATGTAAGTCTTCCCAGGTTTCTCTGAAGCTATTCATTTTGCCATTTCTTATTAATAAAATAATATTCCATTATAATCATATACCATAAATTGCTTAGACATTCTATAATAAGTAGGAACCTCCTTAAACTACTACCTTTTTGCTACTATGAGAAGAGCAGCTATAACTATTTTTGTACATATGGGGCTTTTTTCTCTTTTTTTGATATTTTTGTGGTATAAACCTAATAGTGGTATCACTAGACATATGCCTAGATTATGTACTATTAAGTGACTTTTTAGTAATAGTTCCAAAACGCTTTTCAGAACTAATTCACAGCTCCATCAACAATGTGTTAGTGTACCTGTTTTCCCACAGATCCTCTTATATTTGTCATTTTCCTTTTTAATCATCTTGGCAAATCTGATAGGTATGAGATGGAATTCCAGAGTTGCTTTCATTTGCATTTCCCTAATTACTAGTGTTTTGGAGCATTTTTTCATATGGTTGTTGATAGCCTGGATTTCTTCTTTTGAAACTGCTGGTTCATATACTTTGATCATTTATCTATTGAAGAATGGCTCATATTCTTATATTTTTTAATCAGTTCTTTATCTATATTGAATATAAAGCCTTCATCAAAGAAACTTCCTACTAAGATTACCCCCTTCCAGTTAACTGCTTCCATTCTAATTTTAACTGCACTGATCCTGTTTGTGCAAAAACTTTTAAATTTTATATAATCAAAATTGTCCATTTCATCTTCTGTGATTATTTCTATAACTTGTTTGATCATAAGCTCAATAGCTGTAAAGGGCAATTCCTTCCTCTACTTTGCTTGTAATGTCATCTTTTATGACAAAGTCATTTATCTATTTGGCATAATCTTGGCATATGGTGTGAGAAGCTGGTCTATAAACCAGCTTTGCTATAAAGACTGCTTTATAGTTTTCCTAGCAGTTTTGTCAAACAGTGAGTTCTTATCTCAGTAGCTGGGATACTGGAATACCTAGTAGCTGGGTTTATCAAACACTAGACTACTACATCTGTCTCCTCTGTATGTTATATATCTAATCTGCTCCACTGATCAACCTCTATCTTTAATCAGTACCAGATTATTTTAATGGTTACTATTTTGTATTATAATTTGAGATCTAGTATTGCTAGGCTCCCTTCTTTCTCCCTTTTTAAATTACTTCCCTTAAGATTCTTAATCTTTTTTTCCTCTAGGTAACTTTCAATTTTTTAAAAATGTTTTTCCTAGCACTATGAAATAATCTTTTTGATTGGTATGGCAATTAAATACGCAAATTAATTTAGGTAGCATCGTCTTTTAAATTACATTGGCATGACCTACTCATGAACAATGAATGTTTCTTTAATTACATAGGCCTCTTATTTTTGTAAAGAGTGTTTTATAGTTGGATTCATATGTGTGTCTTGATAGATTCCTAAATGTTTTATACAGTGTCATTATTTTGAATGGAATCCCTTTCTATCTACTATGTGTTGTTTGCAACATAAAGGAATGCTGATGATTTATGTGAATTTATTTTATACCCTGAAGTTACTGTTTAAATTTATGTTAGTTGACTTTTTAAAGTCTCAGTAAATCATCATATCTAAAAAAAAGTAATAATTATATTTCCTCTATGCCTATGCTTATTCTCTCAATTTCTCTTTCTTATCTTACTGCTATGTGTTGTTTGCAACATAAAGGAATGATAATGATCAGCTTTACTATATCTCTGATCTTACTGGAAAAGTTTCAAAGTTTTTCCATTATATATAATGTTAGCTCCTGGTTTAAGAGAGATATTATTTACTGAATCTTGAAGGAATCCAGGGAAGGAAGTAGTGAGAGAATTTCAGGCAAAAGGACAGCTAATGAGAAAGCATAGAGTCAGAAGGTGGAACATCACATACAAAGAACAGCAGGAATGCCAGCATTGCTGGATCAAAGAATACATAGAGGGGAGTAAGTGTAAGAAAACTAGAAAGGTAGGAAGAGACCAGGGCTTTAAATATCAAACAGGATTTTGAATTTAATCTTAGAAGTAATGGAGAGTCACTGGAGCGGGGAAGAGTATGACCTGGTCTGATCCACGCTTTCAGAAAATCACTTTGTCAAATGAAGAGGAGGGATTGGAAATGGGGGGAGTGGTGGGGCAGAGAAGGCAGAGAAACCAAATAGATAGCTATCGCAATAGCCCAGGCCTGAGATGATAAGGGTCTTTAGTAAGATGAAAGATGTGTGAGAAGAAAGATAGGGAACACACACAGGAAATACTGTCAAGGTAGAAACAACAAGACATAACAACAGATTGTATATGGGGGTAAAAGTAAAGTGTTAAAGATGACACCAATGAGGCAAGCCTTGGTGACTTAGAGTATAGGTGGTGCCATCAAAAGTAACAAGAAGGTTTGGAAGAAGAGAGAGTTTAGGAGAAAGATAGTAAGTCCTTTTTTGGATATGCTGAGTTTGAAATGTCTATGGGACAATTAGTTCGAGACATACAAAAGGCAGTGACATGAAATTAGAGTTCAGGACTGAATATAGAGATCTGGGAATCATCTGCATAGATAACTGAACCCATGGGAGCAGAAGAGGTTACCAAGTGAATAGTATAAAGGGAGAAGATAGCTCAAAATAAGGCCTTAGGGTATATGGCCTTAGGAATCAAGGGTGTATGAGATATTTTTGCCTTAGCAAGAAGGGCCACTTTTTCGTGGTGGGGCAAGAATGAAGGAGGAGATGGTGGAGAAAAGCATCTGAGTGATTCAAGATGATGAGGAGGGGAAAAAAGGGAGCTCTTGCTCAATGTACTCAAGTTTTGGCAAAGTATGAGGAAAGTCCCTTACCTAAAAGGGTGAGAGGAGTAGGGGTACCATGGGAAACTTAAAGAGGGAAGAAGAGGTTTGGACTAGTTGCTGTGGTGAGTGGAATGATAAAGTGATTATGAAAGGTATAGAAGTAGTATCTTGCTTCAATCAGTTAAGATTAGATATGGTGTGATTTTCTCTATTTCCAGTATTACATTGTCTTTGAACCCTTAAATCTGATAGGTCTTTAACCTAATAATGAAGAGAAGTTTTCAAACTCTTTCTTCAAGAAGCAACAGTTTTTTCTCCATTATATTACATCACTATGAGATAAGGTTATATAAGGCTTCCTTGGAGGTTTCCTAAAATACTTTATGTTTCAGCCAAATCAAAACTCATTAGTATAGAAAAATACATACAAATTTTAAAACTTTAATATAAGTTTTCTACTCACTTATTAACTAACACCTCACAAATTATCAATCCAAAAACCTGGCCAACTGCCATCAAATTTATATGCAGCTTTGTAAAACTGAAAGTTAGTATTCTAAGAATAATTTAATGTTATGATTTTTGAACCACAACACAATTACTAAAACAATCTTGACTAAGAAATGTAACTGATACACTTGTAAAATATGTTCAGGATATGAACTTTGATCAACCATACACAGAAATCATCCAAAAAAAGTATTCATTTACATTTCTGAAGTAAAACAAAGAATGGCAGAATGAAAAATAAACCAAAAATGAAAGAGTTTACAGCAAATTAGTGACCTGGAAATGGACTCTGAGAAATAATCATCCACACTAATATCACATTACTAGCTATACTGACTTACTTGCTGTTCTGTGCAGATGACAGTCCCATCTCCATGCCTCTGCACTGACTAAACCTCATGTCTGGAACACACACTCCCTCTCTGCTTACCTCTACCTCTAAGAATCCTGGGTTTCCTTCAAGTATCAGCTCTCACATTACTTTCTATATAAAGTCTTTCCTGATTCCCTAAGAAACTAGCACTACTTGTCTCAAAACTACAATGCATTCATTTGGTGTATACTATACTTATATATGTACATTTGGTGTATACTATACTTACATATGCACATATTATCTTCTCTGTTAGAATGTAAGCTGAATGAAATTTCACTTTTGTCTCTCAATTCCCAGCACTTACCCTAATGCCTGGCACACAGCAAATATTTAATAAACATTTTTTGACTTGATTGAGTATTTGAGCCTAAACTAAATTAAATTTCCTCAAAGGCAGAAACAGAAAAAAAAACTAGCAATGATTTTTAACTTTAGTCATATTATATGATTTCATTATTTTTTTAAGAATCCAGCAAAAACAGTTTGAATCAGCTATAAACAGATTCATCTATAAAAGAAAATTCAGTAAAACAGAGTTTATGTTTTACCTGGCATATTTTTCAGGAGTTTTGCATTACACATATGTCCTTTCCGTATGTCAGTGAGGATATATTCCATCCGTTTAGCTCGCCAAAGAAAGTTAAACACCCTTAGATAGTGACTCATGCACTCTCTAGTAAACACCTGAAAAGAACAGCAAAGTCTTAAAGTATTGCCAACATTTACAAAGACATATTTTATGTCTCAGCAGTTTTATAAAGAAAATTTATTAACACCTAATCTACTACAAGATGGCAGTACAATCAATATAACTACGAACAAAATGTACAATTTACACAAATGTGAAGTTTTGAAAAGAAATGATCAAATATATCTTCAATTAAAAGACAAAAATGCTATTATTAAAATCCTATTAGAAGGGCAGCTAGGTGGCCCAGTGGATAGGGCACCAGCTCTGGAGTTAGGAGGAACTGAGTTCAAATCCGCTCTCAGACACTTGACACTTACTAGCTGAGTGACCCTGGGCAAGTCACTTAGACCCACTGCTTAGCCCTCCCCAAAAAAAATCCTATTAGAACATAACTTGTTCTTCCATAAATTTGGATATCTCAAAAGTAAAATACTTTATATTTGGCTTTGGGGTAGATATATTGCCACACTAAGACATTCATTCACCATTTACCAGAACTTACTATTCTTATATATAACATCTCATCTCCAAATCTTTGTATAGGCTGTTGTCCTTGCCTGGAAAGTTCTTCATTTCACCTCTAGGAACTGCAACTTCAAATATCAGCTCAAGTGCTAGATCCAATAAAAAGCCTTTCATAATTTTCCCAATTGTTAGTTTTGTACCCCCATCTACAAAATTACACATTTTATATTTACTTATATGTGTATAGAGTATTTCCTCCAATTAAACGTAAACTCCTTTAGGGCAAGGACTATTTTTTTGTTTTTGTTTTTGTCTTTGTATTTCTAGTACTTAACACAGTGTTTGGCATATAATAAGCACTTGTTGAACCTGAAGTGGTCAGCAATATTTCTGTAGTAGTCAAATATATGTCAAGGAAGCAAGGTGTTTTAGTGAGAACACTGGATAAAAAGAGTTAGGAGATAAAGTTTCTTGTTCAAATACTTACTCTTTCACTGGGAGACCCTAGACAAATCACTTTACCTCTGTAAGTTACAGTTTCTTTGCCTAAAAAAGGTAGAAGCTGGACTAGAAAATCTCTAGGGTACCATCTATCTCTAAAATTCTATATATGACTCTGTTTATTTTTGTGTGTGGCACAACTGTGAATGTTAAAAGAGCTCAGAGAAGAGAGAACAAGATCTGGAGGGGTTATAGAAGACTTCTTGGATAAGACTGACCTTGAATGTAAAAGAATGGGTAAAAAGATGTTTCAAATAAACTTTACTGAAATCTTATGTTTTTATAGCCCCTACATTTGCCAATTCATTGTTTGCCTTCCCCCTCACAAAGAGTGATCCCTTCTAACAAAAACATTTTTAAAGGGTAAAAACCAGTTCTGCCAAATCAAACAACATATTTAAAAATTCTGACATAGGCATTGTTCTACGCCCACAATCTGCCTACCTCTGCAAAGGGGAGGAGAGATACCTTCTATCTTTTGTGAATGCCAAACTTGATCACCATAATTCTGCAGCATTCAGGTTCAAATGAGTATAGTCCCAAGAGTTAAGCTGATGTTTATAAACTACATAAAACTATATAAAAGTTGTATGTACTCTGTGCCTATTTCCCACTAATCTGTCCAGATCTCTGGAGAAGAAGTCCACACAGGACTGAGGGTCATTCTATAACATACCTTATTTTATGATTTGCTATGATCAGCAAATTCTGGAGCCAGTCTGTTGATGATTAGCTAGGTTGGTCTTCAGAAAGCAAAAATGATCTGCTAACAGGACTATAACTAGATAGTTATCTGTTACCACAAGTTCTATCTACATGATCAGCTGAACTTCTTTACTGATAAAAATCAATAATACTTCTCTTTTAAATATTTCATTGCTCATAATTACTCAGTGGTAATGTATGACATATCATTTTAGCCCACCATTCATCTCTCCATTGGAAATAATCTGCAATTTCTTAGGGACTGAAGGATTCCATGTTTCAGAGGCACAAAATATCACATAGACACTGGTGTTTAAAAAAGTTTTCCTTTGCTTTTTATTCCTGAAAAAAGCTTGGGGTAACAAATACAATCCATCCTCTTCTGTTTCTCCTACAAAATTCTGGGTGTACTAGCTCTTTTTCCATTTGCAGTGTCTAACTGTAGTGGGAACAACATCCTTAACACTTTCCCCCATGCAACTAGTCCAAGTTAGGCTAGTTTTTCCCTAAGACAAAGGTGTTTCTAAGATTTGATTGACCCAGAGGTCTAATGCTCCAGCTTTGACTTCCATGACATAGCTTCCTGATTGAGTCTGGCCATACAGATGTTGCTTTCTGAACATGAATGGGCATGTGGAGTTCATAGATGTCAAGTTGAGGCTCTTTAGACTTGGAGGATGTCCCCAATACAGAATGTCCTATGAACATTATACAAGTCACCACAATCTGCTGTGGTAGCCAGACGTGTTTCCATATGGAGACAAGGTGGGGTCTATGTCCACCTAAGCTAAGTTTTGGAATATCTTTGTTGAATCAAGGTCTAGCGCAGATAATAACTCTTTCATAAAATCTTCTTTGATAATCTTCCTGGAAGTAATTTTCCCTCTTCTGTGGTCCTGAGCTACAGTGTTTGTATTTATCCTGTTATTACTTCTCTCATTCTGCTACAAAAATATAAGTCCCTAGAATGAATGTGAGGACTACATCTTGCACATCTTCATGTGTTCTGCAATGTTTACCAAATAATAAATACTCATAAACACAGGTTCAATTAAATTTGTAACTGCTATATTGCTGTTATGCAATTTGGTTTTTCTTTGTTGATTCAAAATCTTGTGATACATGAGGGCCATCATTATAAATACTAATTCTCACTACACCAGTATTATAGATATCTACATAGCAGACAGGTCTGAATATCTACTGAATATGAACATGTTTCAAACATTTATCATTTTTCCCTCTTTTAAACTACTTCTTGATATATGTTTTTCTTGTTCTTTGACTATTTTCCAAAAGATAGAATGTGGAAAAAATTCTAGTTTTCACCAAGTGTTCAAAGAGTTTCTCTATAGTGTTAAATGAACAACAATATATGCCTTTGCATTGCTATTCAGTCCTGTAACATTATGAAATAATTTAGAGATCACACATATAGATAATGTTCAGTGATTTAAAAGATTTTCTCCACAGGATACCTATTTCTCTAAGCACTTAAGCTTCTGTAAAGCATTCATCTAATTTAATATGGTATCCTTTACACTATGCAAAAATATCAAATGTACATCATCTAACATGAGTACTTGCAAATACATTTCTTTTATATTAAATCTTAGATTATTTTCTAAGCCTTATAGGAAAACCTAATCTCTGCTTGATTTTAGCCAGCAAAAAAATGCATAGCAAAAATATGCATAGTTTGTATAGAAAATAGACAGAAAAAGTCATGTTATTTAGAATGATGCACTTAACAAAATGTACTTTAGTAGGTTATTCAGGGAAGATAACTAAATGTCTATAAGCTAAGTATGTTAATAAAGTCAAATTTAAGAATAAATCATATAATTTTAATTATTATATAAGTCAGGTTAACAGTACCAATTTAGGAATTTAAAGGAAGAAAAATTTCACTAACAGTCAATATTTCACAGAATTAATATGACGCCAGTAGCACAGGAGCTGTTAACCTAATTTATCATGCTAGAAGGGACACTGACATGGCTATGGCAATAGTGATTTAAATTTTAGAGGTATAAGAAATCAGTGTGATTCAGATCATTTGGATTAGGGCTCTTCTAAGATTTCTAGGTAGATAATAAGATGTCCAAACAATATTAGTTTTAACTATATTGTAATATAAAGTTTGGCCAAGTGAAGATATCAAATACCTAATTTTTGATCTATTGATTCTAAGTTCAAAAAGATACTAGTCAATAACAATATGTTAAAACCTCTGCAAAAAAAAAAAAAAACCAGCCATGTTAAGAAGAGCTACTTCTGCCTTTACACATCTGTAAGAAGACAACTATGCTGGTCAAACTTTTGTTCTTTGATAAGTGTTAAAAGAAATAGTACATTTCTTTATATATGGTAAAAAGCACTTTGAACAATAGTACAGCTATTTTCTCATCAGTTCAAATGAATACTACATATCAAATTTTATTTAAGTAGTACAAATATGATTCCCCTGAAATACATTTTATAGTTTCTTGCAAATTATCCCAAATTAGTTGCTACAGTCTAGGAATAATAGAATAAAATGAACAATCCATTTATTAAGTACTTGCTGAAATCTACAAGAGAACAAATGATTTATTTTTTAAAAGAATGTTTTTAATAATGGGGCATTTTAGCACTCATTAAAAATTTAAAGAAATTGAAGTTTTGGCTTAAGTGTTCATTCAATGGGTATATCCCCGATGCCAAGTGATCACTTTAATCAGAATTTCTTACAGTAGAAAGTCCATTTAAAAATAACAAAATATTTAGCCATCTAAGCAACTATGAATGCTATACAAATACACAAAATGATCTTACAGTTGCAATTGGTCCATCAACATGATAGTCTAGGCTGAACACATCCCATCCAGTATCACCTGGAGATACCTAGTATGAAAAAAAAATTGTGCTAAAGATCTTATTTATTCTTCCTAAGGAGAAAACAAAGCAAAATAATGTGTAAACTGTGAAAATCGTCACAATGTGGTAACAGTAGACAGATTTGTTTTGTAAATAAGTAAGTTTTGGGTTAATTTCCATTTTTTTCTATTGACAAAAAATATACATAATTAAGATATGCCTCATATAATTTAAAAAAACACTTCAAACAACGAAAGGCAAAAAACTACTTATCTTGATTTTTATTACAAATGAACAATTATCATGCCTCTGAAAAATCTATTCTACCACTAAACACATCAATTTGATGATAAATTATATTCAACATTTTATAATCTGTCCCTTGCCCACCCCCCAAAATATCTTCAGTGCCAGTAAAAGTATTAAATGCAACATTCTATTTTAACACAAAATTCATTCTGATAACCTTTTTTGTAACTGGCATATATCGTTTTAAATAGGGACAAGGTCAAAATACCTCCAGAAGCCTAACATCCAGTCGTTTAAGGATTTCAGGACTGTCAAACTGTGCATTAGTTGCCCTGACAGCAGTTTCCAGAATTCCTGTCAAGTTATGCTGATACAAAGTGGTAGCTGGACGGACAAGCTCTGGTCTGACAGATAAAAAGACACATTTAAAGAAATAATTAGGTGCTTAAAAAGTATTTTGATAACTAAAGCATCACAACACAGGATAAATTTACCTGGTTTTAAGATAGGATATCTCCAATTATTTCAAACATTATCACCAAAATCGATTCCCAATACTTGGCATACCTCAAAACAAATTTAGTTTTAATTCACTTTGAGCATTCAAATATCACAACCCTCAAAAGGCTATAAAGTGCTCCATTATAAGATGTCTGCATTTTCAAATGCTTATTTATCATATATATTTCCAAATAAGTGAGATAACATTTTTACCCGTTAGAATTCATTCATTCAATAAGGATTCATCAAGCATTTATTATGTGTTTGGCACAGATTTAAAAACTTAAGAATAAAGCCTTTCATCATCAATTATAAACATATCCCTTTCATTTCATAAGGCCCTGACATACCTATATACAGACATGTGCACATATGTGTGTGTATACATACACAGATATTCATAGATATACACACAAATAGGTTTTGCCATCACACACACACACACACACACACAGAGTTAGCTTGTCAATTCCTCTATAATTAGTTTAAGGAAGATATAAATATCAAATTCCCCTAAAGAAATACAAAAACATACCTTTAGGAAGAAACAAATGTAAATACTTTAGCATAATAAACTTATTTTATAGCTCTAGATTATACCAAATGTACCAAATTCTAACTTTATATTCCAAATGATGATTTCACTCTCTCACACACACACACACACACACACACACACACACACACACACACACAC
>NW_020954559.1:12996283-12997112 GCF_900497805.2 Vombatus ursinus
CACACACACACACACACACACACACACACACACACACACACACACACACGGCAGCTAGGTGGCATAGTAGACAGAGTGCTGGGCCTGGAGTCAGGGAGACATGAATTCAAATCTGCCTCTGTTTGTCTCAGTTTCCTCAACTGTAAAATGGCAAAATAATAGCATCTAGCTCCCAGGGTAGTTGTGAGGATCAAATGAGATACTAATTATAAAGCACTTAGCACAGTCAGTGTCTGGCACATAGTAAGTGCTACATAAACTTACTAATCATAATTATCATTGCTATTGTTATTATTTAATTACAGCAGCCTCTATAACTACAAAGTCATTTCTTTTAAATAGTGGCTTTTAAAACTTTTCACATATATCAACTTAAAGAGTCTGGGCATCTCATAAAACAAAATTTTATAAGAATCAAAGGCTGCTTCACCCTCTAAAGAACTTTTTTCCACTACATGGTTCAAAAAGCATATTGACCTTTATAGGTAGTAACTATTTTCAGAGATGTTACCATGGTCAGTATAATCATTATCAAGAAGAAAAAAAAAGCAGGTGAGTTGTTTTGTTTTTTTAAACCATGGCAGCTAAGAGAATGGGACTCTTTCCTTTGTATGTAAAGATGCTGCCAAATGCAGTTGGTATTACTATGCACAGTTTTAGCTTACAACACTCATAATGACCAATATTCTTCACACTTAAATCTGCCCTTAGCATAGCACCTTAATTACTATGTACTTGAATCAAGAAACAGTTTGATATCCTGATGCCCTCAAGTAAAACAAACACACACACACACACACACACACACACACACACACACACACACACA
>NW_020954559.1:12997122-13041965 GCF_900497805.2 Vombatus ursinus
ACACACACACACACACACACACACACACACACACACACACACACACAAACTAAGTGATTTTCATTCCAGTTACATTCCAGCTTGAGTTACTGAGTTCCTATGGGATCCATAGTCTGGATTGTTTCTGGAACCATGAAAAATTCCTGCACTGATCCAGAGTTAGTCATATTAAGAACATTACCCTGGAACTAAAGCCGCCAAGTAGAATGTCAATACACTACAAGAAGAAGTTGGTATTGTTTAACATCAAACTGTCAATGCAAACTAAAAACCCGAAATGTAGTTTTAAAAACTTACCTAAGTTTTCTTTTCTGGTGCCTTTTGTGATGAGCTAAAGAAAAGTTAATTCTGTATTTATGTCACAACTCTCTATATAACTTTGTATATTGTTATCTGTGTACATGTTGCTTCCCTCAACAGAATGTAAACTTAATGGCAAGAACTGTTTCATTTTTGTCTCTGCATAACTAGTGCCTCTTCTAGTGCCTGGAACATAATAGGTACTCCAGAAATGACTGTTGGTCATTTATATGCTGAAGCAGCAAAATTAAGACTCACAGCTTACACTTCATCATCCCAAAAGTTTATGTTGGCAACTATCAACAAAGATAACAAGGTGGTTTCCTTTAAATATCTTGCAATTCTATTTTTCCTTTTAAAATTTTATTTAAAAATATATCTTGCAAAAGGGCAAATCATTGAGTTTTCCTCTTGACTACACATAAATATTCTTATAAGCAAGTCATATGAGTTACACCAAAAGTTTTCTTTTAAAACGCTATTTCTACCACATGTTTAGAAGCATAATAAATATGTATTCATATTTTTCTTACTTAAGCAAGTCCATTAAGTGCCTTATAAAATCTCCTTGACCAAGAAGTAAATATCGCCGCATAGCCTGCATGTGCTCCAATAAACTGTATTTTTTATTAAGAACATCCAATAAGTATTTGCTGGTCTCAAAATAAGCTGCATCAATTTTTCCCTGAAATGCATTTTCCAAATCTGTGAATAAGTCTGCAGCTGCAACAAAAAAAGAAAAGTATATATGTATACTTTATTTGCATTTTAACCAAATCAGGAAACCGAAAAGACATATAGATATATACATATGTCAATAATGAACATTTTTAAAAATCCTACTCTTCTGAACTGAAATGCTGTTAGTACTAGACAATATGTGAAATCATAACCATTTCATCATTACCAAGTAGAATCATTGGTAACTTTCAAAAAATCTAACACCCAGTTGAATTTACAGCAGACTAGTATATTTTACATAATATCTACAGCTGATAATTTAACAGAAAAACAGATGATCAGTACACAATAAGCAGAAACCAGTGGTACTTGAAATCATAGATACTGCAGTTCAAATAACGTCCCCTAAAAACAAGCACATCGATTTCATTAAAAATATAATGCTATCAAGTACAAAGTAACATGCTATTGATCTACTACTAACTATTTAAGAACCCAAAGACTGATGTAATAAGGTATTCTCAACTATATGTCAATCCAATGGAAATGAACCTCAGAAGAACTGCATTATAAACTCTAGCTATTATAAGGCAAGTGTTACTCCCAAATTCTACCACTACAGCTTCTGCAAACTAAAAGGAAACTATATAAGAGATGTCTTTTAGGAATGTATTTAAACAAACTTGGAAATAATGGGAAAACCCAGGGCTAATTAAAAAAATATTTTATTTGTTCTTTTTCTTTCTTTTTTTTTTTTGGCAATTGGGGTTAAGTGACTTGCCCAGGGTCACACAGTTAGTAAGTGTCAAGTGTCTGGTCTGAGGCTGGATTTGAACTCAGGTACTCCTGACTTCAGGGCCAGTGCTCTATCCACTGCGCCACCTAGCTGCCCCATTATTTGTTCTTCATACTAATAGATCCATACACATTTGTCTTTTATATTTTAAGGTAATCTGAATCTTTCCCTTGCTTTTTTTTTTCATTTTCAAGGAATACAAATGTAAAAAAAGAAACTTTGTCTAGTTATTAAGAATAGCTAAATTTAAAAGTCAGTGGCTTTTTTAAGTGACAAAAACATCCTGAGTGATGTTAATCTTCAACTGTTTGGTTACATTTGATTCAACACATATTTATTAAATAACTACAAAACACTACGCTAAGGGCTGGGGACATATAGAAGATGTAAGACATGGCCCTGCTTTCATGGAGCGAACAATTCAATAGAAAAGATAAAATTTTACATGAATAGTTATGATAAAACGCAGAAGGCAATAAGTACAAAGGAAAGGCACAGGCAAAAGGAGGTGATAAAGGTTTCTTAGGAAAGATGGCACCTAAATTTCAACAAGTAGAAATAAGTGACTGGAGGACAGAGAACAGAAAATTTCATTCAGGGTGATGGCATGAGCAAATGCAGAGAGACAGGAGAAGTCAGGCTGAGAACAGGAACCAGTAAATGATTCAGTTTAACTGGAAGTCTGAAAATAGCCAGAGAAATCTATTTAGCTGGAAAAGAGACAGCTATTTAGCTGGGGGGAAAAAAAAGGCTTGGAAAAGGCCATAAATGCCAGTATGCAGAGTTTATTTAGTAAGCAATGGATAAATATTGAAGGCTATTGAGTAGAAGAAAATCAGTACAATTCATTAGGAAGATTATTTCAATAGGAGCATAAAGGATGAACTCAAAAGTGAAGATACAAATAACAGAAAGATCAATAAATCAATCAGCAAGTATTTATGAAGCCCTTCTTTTGTGCCAGGCATTATGCTAGGCAATGAAAATACAAGCACAAAAAACTAATCAATCCCTATTCAAGTTTACACTCTAATGGGGAGAGACAAGTACATATAGAAATATACATACAGCATAAATGACTAAATACAAATAAATACACAGTAATTAAATATAAGGCAGTTTAGAAAGGACACTAGCAATTAAGGGGATCAGGAAAGGCTTCATGCAGAAGTTGGTGCTTGAACTGTCTTAGAGGAAGAGAGAAAACTCTATAAGACAGGAGATAAAGGAATGGCATAAAGAAAACTTATGAAAATGTATGGAGCATGGCCACTACAAAATGCATGGAGTCATAAGAGATGGAGTGTTTAGCATGAAGAACAAAGAAGGCCAACTTTGCTAGATCACAAAGTGTGGGAGGGAAAGTAATGTTTAAAGAAGCTATAAATATAGGTTAGGGCTAGATCTGGTAGGGCTTTAAGAGCTAAATAGGGGTGCTTATATTTTATTCTAAAGGGAATAGAAAGTCAATGGACTTGATTCATTAGGGGAGTCAAAAGGGCAGATCTGTGCTCAAGGAAAATTACTTTGGCAGCAGTGTAGGATATACTGGAATAGTGAGAAACTTGAGGCAAAGAGACTAATTGGGAGGCTGTTGGAATAATCTACATAAGAGATGATGAGAGAGAACAGATAAGCATATATATAAATATTTGTTTAAATTCATTTCCTTTTTTTAAGGAAGAAAACAGGGTAAGAAAACAAGGTGTAATTGAAAGGATTGGGGTAGGACTCAGGAATCCTAGATTCTAGTGCTAGTTCTGCCACGAGTCTCAATGTATGACTTTTTTGTTTCCCAATCTGTAAAATGATTACAGTAAATTAGATTTCTCAGGTTCCTTCCAGTTTAAGATGTCACTGAGAAAGCGTATAAAAAGAAAAAAGAAAGAAAGGTCAAGATCAGAGCATGGGGGGAAAAGTTAGGGAATCTGATACAGATGACAACCCTGCAATGAAGAGTGAGGAATGGTCAAACAAGTTGAAGAACTAAAAAGGAATAATGTCACAAAAAATCCAAGGAGGAGAGAGCATCCAAAAGGAGAGATGGCCAAGCATCAAATGCTGCTCAGTTCATGAAGGATGAGAAATTGACTTGGAAGATAAGCTAAGATTTGCTTTATTATACCATGAAAAGAAAGTTACAAATTATTAAAAACAGTCAATTGCCATACTTTTCTAAAAAATGTACAAACATAAAAATGTGTAATCATAAAATGTTATAAAAATTAGTAAAAGGAAAAAAGCAACATTGTATCCAGAAAAACATCTTAATGCACACAAGTACTTAGTGAACTACATGCTTTTTATTTTCAAGACTTCAAAAAGCATACTCAATAGCTGAGAAATGAATAATTAACTGAATGTTTTTAGCATCTGAATCAACATACCATCTTTTGGAGACTCTGTGGACTTTGTCACAGCTATCATCTTTGCAGTTGGTGTTTGATCATGACAAACTTGATGCAAGAAATTAATAGATTTTCCTATCAGAAGAACCTAAACAAGGACAAAAAATCCTGTGGTTATCTTCGTGGAAATTATAATAATCCCCAAAATTATGCACATCCACATGCAATATTCAAAAAATCTTAGCACAGTTTTATCAACACTTAAAACTGCATTAAGACATCATACAGAAATATACAGAGATTATATATAGAGTATATACAAATACATATGTAATACATAAAGTACAAATTTACTCATGTGAAAACCTAATACAATGCTAGTTGGTAGTCTATTTTTTTTAAACCACACTTTTGATTTCAACGGAACTCCCAGTGAGGACACTCCTCCCAATACAAGTGGACTCTGCAACTTTAGAGTCTTAGAGAGTTTGCCTGGAGCATTAAAAGATTAAGTGACAACCAGGTCCATAATCAGAATGTTTAAGAGGAAGAACTTGAACTTAAGTCTTCCTGTCTCCAATGCCAATTATTCATTATGCTATGTTTTCTTCTCCTCATAAATATTTGATTTTTTTTAAAGTTAACATATCCTATGGTGTCCCCACCCACAAAAAAAAAACCCAGCTGTTTTACAAGACATTCACAATATCATCCAACTGCTATCCAAGAAAATTAAATATCCAGATAATGAAGCTAGTTTTCTCTCTCTCTCTCTCTCTCTCTCTCTCTCTATATATATATATATATATGTATATATATATATAGCAACCCACTTATTTAAAAAAATAACATTAGTACAAAGAGCAATACAGCATTATAGCGAATCATTAAATAATACAAAAGCTCTTCTAGCCATACCTTTCTGGACTGGTCCATTGTAATAAAAGAAGGAATCATAGATTTTCTTAAAGTATACTTATCATGCCACAGTCGATCAGTTTTAACTGTAGGATCTGAAGCTACAAAAAACTGAAAGGGAAAGGGGAAAAACATCTTAAATATTAAGAAATAATATTATTTAGAGTAAAACTGACTGTCTAGAACATATGGGGAATATCATTCTAGTTAGCTATGATTTCTAGATAGTTTAAAGTTTATCCTTTAAGTAAAAATACTCTTTAGAAATGTTAAACATTTTGAATGGAAATATTCCTAAAACATATTACACATTTCCTCACATTCCTAAACAGCCATTTCTGCACATAACTGAGCTTTTATTTCTTCCTGGATTTGCATTATGATTTGTTTTCAAACTATGATATAAATTAGTAATGATTTCAAAACTTCCTGAGAGGTTCATGCCTTTTTTTCCCCAGGTATGTCTACTTTAATTTTACTGAGTTCATCCTACTGCAGTGTATCAGCCCTCACTGGGGTAGGGTGACTGCTTGTAGCAAGCCTTTGTCTTTTCAATGTGTTGATTCTAATCCATTGTGGATTTTGTTTGAAGATAAGCAAGTTTGTAAGAAGTGTGTATCAAGAGTCAGTCTGTGTTAGAGCTCACAAATAAAGTGCATGAGCATTACCCCTGACTTTATATTCACAGGTTTATCTCACACTCCTCTCTTTTCCATATTTTATGTGCCAGCCAAATCAGAATATTCATGACTATCAGAACTCATTCCATTCTATAATAACCAGTCATTAAATAATACTGTGACATCTTGTAAAGAAATTGAATGATGGAGCAGCTAGGTGGCAGAGTGGATACAGCACTGGCCCTGGAGTCAGGAGGACCTGAGTTCAAATCCAACCCCAGACACTTGACACTTACTAGCTGTGTGACCCTGGGCAGGTCACTTAACCCCATTGCTTAGCCAAAAAAAAAAATATTTAAAAGAAATTGGAATGACTGACACATGTATAGGAGAAATCATTTTGGAGGAGTAACTTAAAGGAAAGCATTTTGCTCTACCAATGTAAATATTTTTATAGTCAATAATAAAAATAGTGTATCTCATACTCTCTACATCTTTCAGTCAATCATGTGAATATAAAGAAAAGATGATGCAGGGGCAACTAGGTGGGGCAGTGGATAGAGCACCAGCCCTGAAGTCAGGAGGACCTGAGTTCAAATCTGACCTCAGACCAAACACTTGACACTTAGCTGTGTGGTCCCGGGCAAGTCACTTAATCCCAACTGCCTAAAAAAAAAAAAAAAAAAAAAAAAAACCTAAGAAGAAAAGGTGATGCAAACTAAGTGGCAGAGTAGATATAGCACCAGGCCCTGGAGTCAGGAAAATTCATCTCCCTGAGTTCAAATCTGGCCTCCCACACTTACTAGCTGTGTGACTCTAGGTCTTAACCCTGTTTGCCTCAATTTCCTCATCTGTAAAATTAGTGGGAAAAGGAAATAGCAAACCACTCCAGTACCTTTGCCAAGAAAACTTCAAATGAGGTCACAAAGAGTCAGACACAAATGAAATGACTGAACAACTGTACAGGATCATTTATAAAAGCCTGTGCTTTCACCAAGGATGCCCAAAAAGTAAGTAGAAGATTATTTTCCTAAAGACTTTATAAAGATGAGAAAGTAAGCATACAAGATTGTAATTCTTGATATTCTCATGGCTAGCATTTTTTGGTAATAAAATGTACATTTTTTCCATTCCTCCCCTCTTATATCCATCTTAAGAACTGATCGACACCTTTATAATTATGTCATTTAGCCAATGAGCATTTATTAAGTACTTACTATGTGCCAGAACACAGAATACAAATACAAGCAAAAGGATAGCCCCTACCCTCAAGGACCTTACATTATAATGGATGATGATATCATATGAAAAAGATGTCAAGGGGTGGTGGGATGGGGGTGATGGAAGGTACTCAAGAGCAAGGGCATGATGGAGAAGTATGGATTGCAGCCTGGTGAAAAACAAGGAGATGACAAGATTGGCTATCCTCCTTAAATGGAAGAATAACAGAGACCCGAGGGCATTTCTGAAGTGTGAATTCCAGGGCTGAAGGGATGGTGTGGAATAAAGAGTTTTCTAGGGCATGACAGAGGAATTTGGATTGCAGTCCAGTGGGAAAGGAAGAGATGTCTGGTCTAGGCGCCCTCCTTAAATGGAGGCTGTCATCCTCAAAAGAAATCTATTTTATGAATATTTAGTCTAGCCCAGATGCTTTTCCATCTTTTCCAGTCTTCATCTGCTTTTTGTCCTTCCAATTTCATCTTTAAACACTCTTGGAATAGCTTTACTTAGCTGTATCTCTTATCAGGTTTTCTATAAATTGCTTCTTACTCTTTCATAAAGTTTCAGGTTATCTTTACATGAGAATAAAATCAATTTCCTTAACTTTGTAATTTTTACTCCAAAGAGAACCTGCGCAAGAAGATGCCCTTCCAATGAGCTTCAACTCCCTTTTGTCTTGTTTTTGTATAAAGTAAGACAGTAAGGATTAATACAATTCAGTTCCTCCAGTATGTCTACTCACTATTGGTCACTGGGCACAAGACTAACATTTAGAGTATTAACTGTTAAATTAATGTTTATGGGTTATCTGAAAACACTAGATCTCTTTTCTGACACCTTGACAGCATCACTAAAGTAGACCTGCGAGGACAGAGAGCCATTTTATATTTTTGCATCAATGGGCTGCCATGACCAAATAAGTCATTACCAAGTGACCAACCTACTGGGTGATTCACCATTCTGTAAATATCTAGGTGGGTCCTTGGAAAACAATCTTTTGTCAATAGTACAAGTATTATAATGACTGGGGAGCTCAATCTAAGATTCCTAATTTAAATGCTACTTCTACTACTAAAGTATATGGTCAATAAATATTTACTGAATAGAATTTGTGTCATCTATTTTCACTACTCAGAGGTTTTGCTTAATTCCTAGTTATTGATTACATTCTACATGTTACCAATTCTTACGTATTTCGGATATGGATATGTACATACTACAAAACCCACAATGTGAAATCTCCATTTATAATATTCTCTGTCATATGCAATTTCGCAGGGTGGATAGTTGGTACAGTGGAGAGAGTGATGGGCCTGGAGTCAGGAAGACTTCCTGAGATCAAATCTGGCCTCAGACACTTACTAGCTGTGTGACCCTGGGCAAGTCACTTAACCCTGTTTGCCTCAGTCTCCTCATCTGTAAAATGAGATGGAGAAGGATATGCCAAACTACTCCAGTATCTTTGTCAAGAAAACCTCAAATGGGGTCATGAAGAGTCAGAAACAACTGAAAAACAACTCAACAATAACAAGAAATTCCTTATTGCTACTGGGATCAAATGAAAACTCTTGTTTGGCATTTAAAGCCCTTTACTATCTGACTCTAACTTATATTTTCTGAATTACTCCACTAAACTAGTCTACTTGCCACTTACTATATGCAAATTTGCATTTCTAATCTTGAAGTCTTTGCCCAATCTATACACATTGCTCTCCTTCTTTACCTTTTCCTCTCAAAATCCCTAAGTCTATTTAAGGTTCAAGTGCCATCTCCTACATGAAGACTTTCCTGATCGCTTCAAACGTTAGCGTTCCCCTACCAAATTTGTTGTTGTTGTTGTTATTCAGTCGTGTCTGACTCTTCCTGACCCCATTTGGGATTTTCTTGGCAGAGATCCTGGAGTGGTTTGCCATTTCCTTCTCCTGCTCATTTCACAGATAAGGAAGCCAAGGCAAACAGGGTTAAGTGACTTGTCCAGAGCCACAGAGCTAGTAAGTGAGACCAGATTTGAACTCAGGTAGATGAGTCTTCCTGACTTTAGACCTGGCACACTCTCCACTGCACTACCTAGCTGTACCCCCCACTCCAAATTATTTTGTACTTAACTTTGAATATATTTACTACTTATCTACTTTTTTTTCAAAATCATTCATTCAAAAAATGCTTACCATAGTAGCACTTAGAAGGTATTTGATAAATGCTTGTTGAATTGAAAACATCTTAATATACAGTCAGAATCAAGTCTGAATTAATGTTTGTGCCTATATTTACTATATTTATTTCAAATACACATCTTAAAAATAGCAATCCAGGTAAATCCTAAGTATACAGTACCTATCCCAAGTCACTCCAATACCATTTTTATTTAAGATTTTTAATTTTTACTGTTCTTATTAAAAGGAAATAAAAAATAAGGGGTAAAGTAGATTACTAAGGGGTAAAGTAGATTACTGAGGAATCACAGTTAGGGATATCATTATCCACATACTAGAAATGAGCATATCTAGTAGAAAAGAAGGGTTTCTTTTTTGGATATCTACCTCTAAACGAAATTAAAGGAACATTAAAAATTAAATTCAACTTCAGAGAAATCTACTTCTAAGCAATCAATACAAAAACAGAAAAGAGTTCAGAAAGTAGGAGATTATGCTAAATCTTAAAGTAACAAGGTGAGCTGTATGAAATTCACCATTCTATTTGGATAGGTTTCCTTTTGCCTACTTGGTCAGGTTGTACTAAACCTGGATTGATTAGGACTAGAGTTTTCCTATATTTGGTTTTATTTTTTTTTCATACATTACTTTAACTTTAATAGCAGATCAACTTCAGGCTCAAGGTTATTAACTTAACTGATGAAATCGAGAGGATCAATAATGACTTTTAGAGTGAATGACTATCAGTTTGAGCCTCAGCAATTATATTTGTTTTTTAACCTTCTTTCGAATTTCTTTAAACTTGACTAAAAACAGCATTCCACAAAACAGTTCTTTAATCTTACTGTCTAAGCATTTCAATATTTGTGTTTTAATCAGCTATATGGCAATGGCTTTATCTCTCTGGGTTTCAGTTTCCTCATCTGTCAAGGGAGGGTATTAGGCTAAATTGTTCAAGGTCCCTTCCAACTCTGATATACATCCAACTTGTATATTTCATTCATATATGTATGTATGTATATATGTGTGTGTACATGTACATATACATGTGAATACATATTACATATAAAATATGCTTCATAATATGTCTATTGCATTTCATCAACCTATTCCTAAAATATTAAATAAAAAGAAAAACGAATCAAGAGAGAGAAAAATTCATCTCTTTTACCCTGTAAAACAATTAATGCAAAGAAAAATCTCAGATTTTAAAATAGGAACATCCTAAATAGAAAAGAGTCCTCATAAATAATAAATATTAATGATATAATAGTGCCTATACTATGCAAGCAAATTTTTCCAAATACAATATAACTTTTACCAAAATACTGCTTACTTAGGATATGATCAATTTATACAGAGATTATAAGTTATCACAGAATTTGAAACTGGAAAGGACCTTAGAGGGCACCTAATCTAGTCCCCTGATTTTACTGATGAGCATCCAATGATGACTCAAAGACAGTAAGTGACTGGCCAAAGGTTCCATGGGTAACAAGGTACACAACAGGTATTCTGGCTCCAAAGGCAGTGCTTTCTAGACTACATTACAACATTATGTAAACCAACACATTTTAGAATTTAAAGGATGCTAGAAGATCCTGCTTGCTCCAAAACATATTCCCCACTAGCTTTTCATAATGCCATCCTCCCCTAAATGGTCTCAAATACTCCCAAATAGAGTTATTACTCCAGTCAGATAAAGTCAGGTCATTTTGTCAGCCAAAAAAATCTTCCACTTGGCAAGTCATTATTGCTAGGTTGCCTACTTTAGGAATGTCTTCTACTCCTACCTCTACTCTTTTCTGAATCACCCCCCGCACACACACACATACCTATATTCTTCCTTGCTAGAAACTTTTCCTAGCTAAATGAGTCCTTATCAGCCTATTGTAAGAGAGGTGAGAAATCAACAAGATACATTTAAATAAGACCATACCCCTTTCTGAGAAGCATATGGCCCTCTTACATATTATGGAATGACCTTGCTGTGTAGTACTAACCCAGACCTGAATGCACCAAACTAGGAAGCAAGGTCAAGAATCTGGAATAACCTGCGTAACAGGTCCAGGGTTATTTCTCACATGATCACTGTCTGCCATAGTGTCGAGATTATTCTACCCAAGGTCTAGACCAGGGGTTCTTAACTTGGGGTCTGTAAACTTTTTTGTTTTTTTTTTGTTTATGTTAATAGCTATATTTCAATATAATTGGTTTCCTTAATGATTCTATGTATTTTATTTGATGCATTTAAAAATATTATTCTAAGAGGCCCATAAGTATTTTATCAGATTGCCAAAGGGGTCCATGATACCCCCCCCAAAAAAAAACCTTCTGCTTTGGACTTGTTCACATATTTATACTGTCTCATTAGATAACCAGTTGTATCCTCAGTTGACTGTGATCCATCCCACTATATTTCTTCTTTCCTTAATCCCCTTCACTCAATCCAGTAGGCTGTCATAAATTAAGAGCCTTAACTCAGGTGCAATAAAATGTACACATAACAAAAGACTACTGCTTTAGCCCCATTAGCCTAGTCTAGTTCTTCTAGGGAAGTCTCTAAACATCCAAGAACAGCTATAAAGAGCTAGGACGATAATTGTTTCCAAAAGTCTAAGATTCAAATACATATTACCTTTAAGGTGACAAGAGAGGGATTGTCCCTTACTTTTCTAATTAGCAAGTAAATTTTCAAGATTATGGAGTTGGCATTTTAGCACGGAGAACTTGGCCCCAAGGGTCATGGGCACTTAGTATTGGAATATGAAGACAAGGAACAATTTCAGTTTCAGCAATATAAGAGATGATTTTGACAAGAGTCCAGGAACGGAATTCATCAGCAGTAAAATTTTGTTGACAAATTTTCAAGTAGCAATCTTGGTTTTACTCATAATGACAAGCAACTACATAAAGAGTCAGTAAATTATTTTAAATACTTTTAAAGGATGACTTCCCTTACTCTCTCTGTACTCTGGGGATGACTTCATTTTATTATCCATCCAGTAGCTTTTTCCCCACCTCCCATGTACATGTTATCTCTTCTATCAAAACAATGCGAAAGGAGTATCTCACTTTTGTATTTGTATCACCAACTCTTAGCACTAGGCTTGACCCACAGTAGTACTTAATTTTTTTTCATTCATTTATTATGTTTTCTATACCAATACCCAGGGTATTTAGTGGAATGAAGGGTATTTTCTAAAACTATCCTTCACAGTAGTTATATGGGTTCAGGTTGTGCTAATAGGGTTATGGTCTTGTATTTGATCCTGTTATTAGCTTGTTAATGAACTGATATGCACATTTAAGACTCCACTCACAGCAGGCATTGATAATATATGCCTTAATTTTTTTTTATAAAGAAACGAACAAAGCAAATCACTTGAAGCCAAAACTCCTCATCTTTAGAGGTACTTAAGGTGTTTGTCAAAACAATTATTAACACATAGTCAATGCCAAAAGTTTAGACATCAGAAAGAAAAATTTTAAAGCAGACTTATTTGGTTTACATTAACTCTTTAATTTTGAATATACAACTAAAGACCACTTTGAAAGACATAAGGGATTGCATGAGGCTATCACTGCTTTAGTAGATTACATTATGCTCTATAAAAATAAAAAACCTTTGGCCTAGCAAGAGTAATCTAAAAGGTTACTCAACCAACAAACTATATGTGTCATTGTTCTGTAGCTTGCCACTCAGCATATTAGATTAATTGCATTTACAGTATTTATCTACTATTCATTTAAACAGAAGAGCTAGTTTTTACAGACAACACACTAATTTATCCTGGTAATTGGAGTGCAGACGGATTTTTATCAGTGTGAACAATGAGAAAATTTAATTTAAAAAAGAAAAAAACCTCAGACAATTCAGTCATCTTTAGAAGTTATGAAAGCATTGCTTCATCTAAGGGCAAAGTAACATGCAATTACTCTACCTAGAAAACATCTAGTAGCAAACACAAAGAAGCATAGGTACATTTTAGATTATAATTAATCCTGTGAAAAATATATAGTTATAGAGAAAAAAATCAAGGTCAGAATATAATTGCGATATGCTTTTATTTTATTGATGCATTTTCCACTCAAGGTTCTTTAATTTTCACCATTATGTCAAACACAGAAAGAATTGAGAAAAAAACATAATTGTACCATGATTTCTCATTAACTGTTGGACAAATGCCAAGGCCTCCTTACTAAAAACAGAAATAAAAAGGGTAATTTTCTTAGCAAGCAACTTAGTTTCTGAGAATCAGATCCATTAATACAGACCCTTGAAAGATCCCAACTTCAACTTGTCAATCAAATAGATGACTAATGTGAAGAGATTTCTCCTAAGGCCACACCTTGAGAAAATAAAATAGCCTTTGGATAAGAGGAGTGGGTGATTGGTCACCCCTTTTTTGAATAATAAAAGATACTTTTTAAAGGGAAAATTTTAAAACTAGAGTAATTCTTGGCTGGAAAAAAGTGTTGAAATAAAAACTTAAGTCTTAAATGAATTCAAAGGGAAATTCTGAAATTATGCCATTTGATTATCTCGATTTCACAGATCTTTATGCTCAAAAGAAACTGATGATGAAAATTTTATTACCTTTGTATATAAGTATAGTTAAATGTGAAATCATCACTTCCAAAGTAAATAAATACAACACTGGTTTCCTTCCTTCTTTTTCTCTCCTCTTCCTTTATCTCTCTCTTCTCATCCCCAAAATGCCTAACTCCTTTTCAGCTTTGCCAAGAGGTTGAACAATCTTGATAAGTGAGTCACCTTATTTCCATCTCATGTATATAATCATCATGACCAATAGAGAAGATTTATAAGTTATTCTGTCAACAAATAGGTATAACTGTATAGGCAGCTAGATGGTGAAATTGAAAGAATGCAAGGCCTGAAGTCAGGAAGATCTGAATTCAAATCCAACCTCAGACACTTACTGGCTGTGTGACCCTGGACAAGTCTCTTAACCTCTGTTTGCCAGTTTCTTCAACTATAAAATGGGGATTAATAATAGCACCTACTTCTTAGGATTGTTGTGAGGACCAAATGAGATAACAATTGTAAAGCATTTAGACAATGCCTGGAACATACTGAGCACTATATAAATATTAGCTATTACTATTAGTGGAATTTCTTCTTTATTGCTTTTCTGAGATACTTCAAGTCAAGCTAAGAGAAAATTTTGACAGAATAACTAGAAAATTTTCTCAAATAAGGGAGGAAAAGGGTCAAAAGATAATCCACATAAAGAAGAGATAAGAGAATCAATTTCTACTATCTAAAAATATTCTATGTTGCTAGGAGAACTAGCTAATACAACTAAAGAAAATATCATGGTACAGGTTGATAGCCACATCCTCCAAGAAACTATACAAAAGCAAACAAATATATAAAACAAATGAATACAAGAACTAACAAGGAAATAAATACTATTTTTTATGTAAAATACATGAGGCATCAATTATAATCATTTATAAGTTTCTTTTAATGGTATGTTACCAAAGAAAAACCTACAATAGGCTAAAAATAAGAGTAATACTGTTTACTACTAACACTAAAATGGCTATTTGTAAAAGCATGGCAACTCATCAGAAGTCATCTATAACTGAAAAACATAAGCCCTAACAGAGACCATAGCTGTTTGATATTGTGGGAAGCAAAGATTCAAATTCCATCCCATTTCCCACCACAGATAGTAACAATTCATATTTACGTAGCATTCATAAGGAAAATACTTTTGTGAAGTAATAGAAGTATTATTATTCTCATTTTACTGAGGCTCTGAGAAGTTAAGTGACTTGCCCAGTTACATGACTAATAAGTATCTGAAGCTGGATGTGAAGCCAACTGCTATTGGCATTTTAAGATTTGCAAAGTGCTTTATGTTCATCATTTCAATTGATTCTCACAATAATGCTATTAAGCAAATGCTACAGATATTATTACCCCTTTTTACAGATGAGGAAACTGAGGCTGAGAAAGGTTAAGGGGTTTGCTCAGGGTTATGCAGCTAAAGTCTGAGTTAGGTTTCAAATCCTGATCTCCTGACCCCAATTTCAACATCTTATACCATGCTGCCTCTCAAAAGGCACAAAGAGATACATTCAGCTACATCAAGATATACAGTTCAAACTACCAAATATATGTCAAACATAATTTGTATATGCTATTATTTTAAATAAGATTTTATTTTCTCCATACTATGTTTGTAGAGTAGAATGAAACAAAGAGGTTCCTAAAAAAGCATTCCATATTTATAATGTACGTATCTTATTGACCCAATATCACTAAGCCTCCACTAAAAATACTAGTAAATTTGGAAGTGTTTTCATTAAATTCATCCTATGCATACACACACACAAAAACACACAGCTCAAAGTATTTAGGAGGGGGAAGAAAGGTCGAGATAACATAGAGATTAGATCATCTTTCACTAAGTAAGACCTGACTCTAGATTAAGGTTCATTTTTTAAAAATGAGATTGATAAAAAAAAATGCAAGCGATGTTCCTCTTAAGAAAGAAAACTAGAATTTAGTAACTACATCCAAAGAAGCTAAGCTGGCTACTTGGGAAGTAGCTAACCAAAAAAAAAAAGTCAGAAACAATGTACATGTTTTAGAGTAGTTTATAATTTTAGCTATAACAATATTTTCAGAAAAATATTTATATGAATCATTATTTACCTTTTTGCTAATGAATACATATAGTCATACACTTACAAATATTTCCATATTTCAAAATAAATCAACATCAATAAAATAGTAAATACAAGGATTTTCATGCTGTTTCTCAAAAAGTAACATTTAATAGGTATTCATTAAGTATACAAAATATGATAATACAGTAAGAGTATATCAACATCCTGGAGTTATACATTTAGTTCTATTTCCTTCACCTCACCAGCTCTAACATTCCAGGAAGCTTATAAATGATCCATGATAAAACCAAAATTACTTAATACAGTTGTAATTTTTTAAAAGGCTACAACATTCATGTTAAATAATCAATAATTCAGTTTTCAAAATAGCTACCACATCATCCTATAAATAAAGAACAAGGAGCAAAACTAACTCTAACAAAGGAAATGCTTTACCAAATCCTACTACCACAAAAGTTATAACAGCTAAGAGCAGGAAGAATTTAAGTTGGCACATCTGATGAATTAGAAAATTGTGTTATGAGTCAGATGTAAAAACTCTAGCTCAAATTTCATTTCTTCCACTAAGACTTTTATTAATGAGCAAATAAAAGCCCAGTTCACACTTAGCTGCTAAAAATGAAGGATACCTCTCACTACATAAAGCACATAAATTTATTTTAACATTCAAATATCTGGAATCTCGACCCCTAGCTGTGAGCTGTTAAACAGTAGAATCCATTACAAATTCATGCTATCTAATTTCCAGTCCCTCAGAGAATAAAGTCATTTCCCTCAAAAAGCTTACATTCTACTGAAGAGCAATGTCATGAAAGCTAAAAGAGAAGTTATCTAGGAGGACAGAATGACCTATACTGTCTAAAGCTGCAGGGAAAGGAACATAAACATAGCTAGTAAATACAAAGGAATTTAAGGAAGAAGAAAGAACACTAACAACAATGCAGTAAGGTGGATCAGGAAAAGATTCACAGAGAAGTGACTGCCTTACCTGATAGCACTGCATGAAGACTGGGATTCTGAGAGGGAGAAATGAAGAGAGATCATATAGAAGACATTGGGCATGACCTACTTATATTAAAGCTGGGAGTAGGAGATAGAATGTCAAGTTTGGGTAATAACTACTCTAATTTGGCTAGAATGAAAAGGAATAACATTAAATAAGTAAGGCATGGTAAGTCTAAGCCAGAATTTAGAAAATTTCAAAGGCCAGACTGAGGAGTTTCTGAGGAGCATAACAGTCAGACCCTGTGCCTATGGAAAATGATATTTTTTAGCAGTATGAGCGATGGTATAGAGAGTCTGGAAGCAGAGAAACCAATTAGAAGACTGAAGGATGATAAGGACCTAACACAGAGTAATGATAATTTAAGAGGAGAAAATCAGGGATAAAATGTCGTGGAGAGAAAATCTTTAAGATTTGGAAAATGTGTTAGCTACAATAGACGAGGGAGAAGAAAGAGTTAAGGATAGTATCAAGGATATAAAACTGCATCACCTAAAGAATGGTGTTGTTTTCCATAGAAATAGGAAAGTTTGAGGAAGAGGTAGGTTCAAGGAAAATAATGTTTCATTTAGGTCACGTTGAGTTTAATATGCCCAAAGAACATCCAGCATAAAGTTGGTAATACAGAACTAGAGTTGATCAGAAAAAACAGGGATGGATATATGGATGTGGAAATCATCTGAATAAAGAAGATAACTGAACCTTTAGAGTGAGGAAATCACAAAAGGAGAGAATACAGGCCCAAGAGCTTAAGGTAGCAGAGTTAAGACTAGAACTCAAGTCTCTCAACTTCATTTCAATTGTTCTTTTCAGTAAATCTGGTTATCTAATATTTTTATTTACTTTGAAAAATGCAATAATGCAATATTAGTGAAAAAGGAAGGAAGGACAAGGACTCTGGTGTCCTTAATCCTAATCCCATATTCCAGTCAAAACACACCATTGCAGTGCCTAAATTTCTGAAATTAGTCCATAATCACTCTCACGTTGTCATACATGAAGCATCTAAGTGATGTTGCTTTTAGGGATGAAAAAACCAAGGCTCAGAGAGTTTTCAGCAACCTAATATTCAGACAACTTCAAATGTTCATCTCTGACTCCATCTTTCTCAGGTCAGATATAACAGGGACTTTCACTGACCAAAGTTTCCTCAGAATCACCTGAACGGATAACCTCTGTTTACCTCAAAATTTCTGCTCAGACTTTATTTACCAAATACTTGTGTAATCTCAGGTATATCACTTACCTCTTGTGTACTCTGATTTCTACATTTATAAAAAGTAAGACAATATCTGAATTCTAATAACCTCAAAGACATATGAAAATTAGACAAGACAGGAAAGCATTTTGAAAAATACAAAGCCCTATAAAAATGTAAGTGATATTAAGGGAAATGTAACAGTAAAAATTATCAATGATGGTAAAAAGGCTAATTATCTCCCAGGTATTATATATCTAAAAACACTGTATCATTACTTACTTCGTGATATGTATCTTCCAGCTCTCCATCATATATCCAACGGTAAAGAAAATTCAAAACAGGATGCGATACCAAACTGAGAATATGTTGTACTAGGGATCTCATATATGGATCTCCTGTTTTAGTATAGGCATGGACTGCTGAAGCTAGTTCACCACCTTTCCTTCCTGGGAAAAAAAAAAAAAAAAAACATCAATTTTTAGAGATCAATACTGACCAATTTTAACATATATGCTAGAAAGTATGACTAAGACTGAGCAAAGAGAGAGAAAGATCACTTAATAATAGTTTTAATTTTGGCAAAAATTATGTAACTAAAGTCTCTTTTAATTTTCATAACTAAATTATGATTTTTCAATACTGCTTGAGCTATTTTTGGATGAAAAGTTATATTACCTTGAATTATTCACAAATAGTAAATTATTCCTAAAGAGACTAATCATGATTACATTTGATCAGAAGATAAAGCTCAAATCTTTTAAAACACAGACTCAACAAAAGTAAAGTTGTTAACAAATATTTAAATGAAGATATTCAAGGTGGCATTAAGATTCTTTGTCCTCTGCACACGAAGCATTGCAAATAATTTTTTGCCCATGCTGATGGTATGAAAATAACTTTAGGTTTTCATGAGAGTGCTCTTTAAGGATAACTCAAATTAATAATAATTAAAATTAGTTACTACTTTTTATAAGAAATCACTGATGTGAACATTTTAAGTTTGCTTAATACCTAAGAGACATTAAGAATTCGACACGTAATTGTACCAAACTTTTAAACTGTTTTAAGTTCCATTTAAAATATAAACAAAATTCAAAGATTTGTAAACTTTCTTAAAGTATGATACATTATTCTAATACCTATTTTTTTTATTATTTCTAAGTCAGGTAACTAGATTCCCCGACAGTTTAATTTTTCAAAATAAAAACATCAAATTCACAGTCTTTGCTTCTTCCCAGATGAAGAAAAACATAATAAATCTATTAATTTTAACATTCACATAAAGTGGAATTTCCAAGCATTTGGGGTTGATCAGAAAAATAAAAAGGTTATTTTTAAGCTAGTATTGGACTCCACAGAAAAAATGGAAAAATGTACCACAGTCATCTCTAAATATGTCTTTTTTTTCCTGTTTCCCCATTTCCTGTTCACAGAAAGGATTTAACCTCATAATATACATCTCTTCAGCTGAACTGAAATCAAAATGATGGAAAAAGGGAGTAATTTTCATTTTGGATATCTGTAGAAGTATAATCATATTTCTACATAGAAACAACCCTGATATTTCAAACTAAAACTTTATACTTACAAATCAGTGTTAGTCACAAAGCAACTACAGGAAAAAAAAACTTGGTTAAGCAACAAAAAAAAAAGGTTTTCATTAACATTAAAAGTTGTAGGCATCTTTTTTTTTAATTGTAAAACTATACTCCTGTTTCAACAGAATCTTTTTTTTTGCTAAGGATTTCTTTTTGCCATGTTGGTAAGTAGGTTTTCCTGTTGCTTTAAAAATATTTCCAACTCCATATAGTCAAATCCACTAATTTTCATTCATTCACTCTTTCAAATAAGCATTGTCCAATAACCAAGCGCTAGCTTGCACAATACTGCAGTAAGGAATAAAAAAAAAATGCAAAAGGAGAACAAAGAACTTGCCTTTCAGAATTTACAATTCAGTTAAGAAAAAAAAAAAAGCAAAACAATTTTTAAAACAGTTCTAGAACAACAGATAAGCTGTATGAAATACTATGTGGCAAAGTCCAAGAAGGCCTAAGGCCTAAGAAATTCCAAATAAAGAAAAATATATTTTGAGGTAATTAGAAGTTTTCATGGGGTAACAGGATCATAGATCCAGGGTTAAAAAGAAGCCATCTAGCCCAATGTCTTCACTTTACAAATGATTTAACTGAAACCCAATGAAAATAAATGCCTGGTCAAAAGTCATAAAATAGTAAGCATCAGAGGCTGGATCTGAATCCATAATCTCCTATTTCAGAGCCAATGCTCTTGAGCTGTGTCTTAGGTAATGCTAGATCATGGAAGAAGGCATTTCAGGCAGAGGAAAAAAAGTAGCAGAGGTTATGCCTGGGGACATTTTATGGTGAAGAGAAGCGAAGGATTATAAAAAAATGGGCTTGATTTGAGCATGGTGGCCCATATGTGGTCCCAGTTAGCAGGGAGGTTAAGTCTGGCATATTTCTTGAGTTCAGTAGTTCTGAGCTGATGGGCTATGCTAATTGGGTGGCCACATTAAGGTTAGCATTAATTGATAAGCTCCCAGGAGCAAGGGACCACCAGATTTACCTGAGGAGGGGGCAAAACAACCCAGGTCAGAAACAAAACAGGTCAAAGTTCCTGTGCCAATATGAGTGGAATACCACCTGCGATTAGTGATTTCACTTCCAGCCTAGGCAAGATGGGGAAAGGGAAGGAAGGAAGGAGTTAAGGAGGGTAAGAAGAAGGAAGGAAGGAAGGAAGGGAGGGAGGGAGGGAGGGAGAAAGGAAGGAATCTGTTATAGGTATTTAAGAGTATTTATACAATATTTAAGAGTTCTCAAAGTACTTTAAAATATCTCACTTAAAAGCAGAAGAATTAAATATTCAACATATAGCAAAATCTTCAGAGAATGAGGTGTTCTGATAAAGAAAAATTTAAGATTAAACTATACTACAGTTGTGAAAACACACTGTAGTCAGGAAAAGCAATAGTCAAAATGTCTATTAAATGAAGATACTGTATAGTTAATGTATGCTTTTCAAGTCAAAAATATATTTTTCAAATGAAAAATAAGGAATATTCACATTTGTAACTTGAGATAGGATTTTTTAGCACTTTAGTAGATTCTATTAACATTCACTCTTTTGTTTATCCTAGGGGTTACATTTTAAGTTACAGAATCAGTAAATACTACCCTATTCCTCACAGAAATTTCATAAACACCAAATTTAGTAACAAAAAAGTTAATGAGGCAACATTTCCTCTAATTATTTCTGATGAGTTCAACTGTACTTCTTTAAAAAAATAGGAATTTTTTATTATTAATTTTCTTATTAATTCTCTTAAATTACATTATGGACAAGGGATTAGTAAGGGGAAAGAAATAAAAGTTTGTGTTAACTTGCTCACTTTCCTACTAAAATAGAAATTAGACTCAAGTATACTAGATTCTTGAAGGTATTAAAATATGAAACTGCAATGGTTCCTTTCAGGTATAATCAATAAACAAACTATATATTAAACATCCATGTGCCAGGCACTGTGCTAAGTGTTCAGGATATAGACAAAATAAAAGTCCTTGTTCTCAAACAGTTTACATTCTAGTTTCATTAACTGAAGTTTACTACAACTACTTCAATAAACTGTTGAAAAATATGATTCAAGATAAATAAAAAGGCCAAAATGTTTATATACTATTCAAAAGATATAGCTATACATCATAAATGTTTGAAGACTGAGTTTCCCTATGTTCTACCTAGGCTTGAAATACAAGGCCTATTCATGGGTTGTATCACACTACTAATGGGAACAGAAGTCTTATCAGACTCTTAACTGGGCTAGCTAAGTGATCAACAAAGAAGAAAAAGAATAAAGATGAAAAAAAAATGATACAAAGCGCAGCCACTTCAACCTAACCTGGATAAACAAGTAGACAAATAGGAAAAATGGAAAATGAACAAAATGGAGACTTATTCTAACTTTCATCATTTCTTGGAGACATTTAACTGAAGTGAAATAACCGCCACAACATGGAGGCTGAAAAAGCTCAGAAATCCACCAAAGTACACATCCAAGAATAAACACAGGCAACCAAGGGCAACACTTAATTTAGAGTACAAACGTATCCACAAAACATTCCAGAAGATGATGATGACATCCTCCATGATTAAGAAGCATCACCTCATAAAAAAGCAAAACAGAACTAATGAAAAAATAAGAATATTGGTGATTTCCTTAATGAAAATGAGTGAGCCAAAGACACGATTTCAGAGGAGATTCCCTAAAGACTATATCTTGAAAGTCACAGAACTAACCATAATCACATTATGGTTACAGGGCAATGAAAGCGGTCCTACACAAAGTCCAAGTAAAAGGATTCCCTATTGATACTGAGATTCTCCAAATATTCCTCTTCAAAGATGACATATCAATTGCATCAAGCCCTAGATCTTTACAGGCCTGTCATGAAATCAATAGTAATGAAAGAGACTAAACTTTTCCATCCATGCTGGAAAAACAAAGCAGATGAAAAATGCCTAAGACTATGAAATGAAACTGTACACTAGTTTATCAACATGAAAATCTTGGACAGGCACTGCAGGTGGGTAACAAGGATCTAGGTCCTGAATAGGAAAAAAAGAGATCAGGTTGGAGAGCATTTGGGAAATGGCACAGTACTTTCAACGATCCCAAAATGCTCACTATCACAAATCTCTTTAATACCAATATTCTCTGGAAACTATTCTCCTGATAAATGTAGAATATTACAGTCTCAGAAGACTAAAAATAACAACTCAAGAGGCAATAGTAGCCATAAAACAGGCTGTAAAATGTTACTAACAATGACTTGCATGTAAGAAGTCACATAAAATATATTATCAATAATAAGTATTACCAAAAAGGGAATGAAAACAAAATATAAGAGATGAACAACCAAGTGGTACAACAGTACTCCTGACATACATAAAGTATAAGAGGAAAGTCTTCAGTACATCAGGATGATCTTTTATAAGGAACTAATAGAAAGAATAATTCTTGTGCAACAAAAATCATAAAAGAGGAAAAGATGTAAAGGTAATACCTATGACAATGAAATCACCAATTCAAAGTTCTAAAGTTCTTATGCAATAAAAATTATACAAGATGAAAAGATGTGGAGGGAATACCCATGACAATGAAATCACCGATCCAAAGTACAAAAATTCTTTAGTATACAAATTTGACTAAATCATGGGTATACACCTTGCAAAAAGATATAGATAATTACTTGATAAAATCCTCATTGAAATGCTTTTATAGCTAAATATAATTTTTCATTTCTTGATAACCAGGAATTTCTTAGAGTATTCTATTATACTATATTTTATGTTTGCATGTATAATTATAGTATTTATAAAGCCTTAGTCTTATAGATATCAACAAAAGGATGAAATGTCTTCTTGTCATACTCCATACTTAGACACCACAAGAACTCAGGATTGTTTGTATTAGACAAGCTCCTTGAGGGCAAACTTTTTTATATTCCCTATTACAATGCTTTGAGGAGAACTTAAAAGTAACAAGGAAAGTATGAAGGAGGTTTAGATGCAAAATAAAAGAATGTCAGGGAGAGTAACAGGGAAAAGTAGAAGAAATTAAGATTATTCAAACTGGAAAAGATAAGACTAATCTTTTCTATCTGATTTTATTTTATACTCCCTCATGCAATACTGAGAAGATTCTCAGGACTAGGAAGGTGATAGTTCTGCTCTATCCTGTGAGAGCTCGTTTTTTGTTCTGGATCTGTAATTTAATCTGTGCAAGAAACTTTCCTGCGGAAACTCCTTCCACAGATGCACCTTGGCCATTTATTTGTAATTTAAATGGTCTTACAAGCCTTACTGACTTTAAAGTGAAGCAAGTATGAGAAAAATATTTTCTAAGAAATGAAAAAAGACCTTGACAATGATCAACCAGTGCTGCAAGGGTCTTCAACCTTATTTTAGGATCGTATGTCCAGACTAGGAGACGACGAAGTGTTAAGCTGCTTTCAAGTCCCAAATTTACACCTTGATCATCCTCTAGCTGAAGCTGGGGAATAAAAGAGAGACAAAAATTAAGAACTAATATTTTTTAAAAATTAGTTAATGTGTTACACAATTTCCTGTTTTATTTAAATTGATTTTATGAAATCAATTCTTCTAATTTTAAAAAGTGATTAAAGATGTTTTTGATGTATGAGATGTACTGAACTTTTTTTGTTCACATCTATATTTACTGTTAAAAAAGGATGACTCTCTGGGAAGGGAAAGAGATTAAAAGTAAATATAAGTGAAAGTAAAACAAAAGAGATTATTTTTAAGGAAGAAAATGACAAAAGAAAGGGCTCAGTTTGGGGAAAGTTCACTAATCGTTTCAAGGCACAAAGAATCCATTAAATATAGGGAAATAGGACACCTTAACTAAGCCATAAGATTTCCTAAATGTGTTCCTAAAATGGAACTTTGCTTTCAGCTATGGGATATGCCAAAACTAGATGCTTTCTCCAGGCTACAGCGAAAAATTTTACCAATAAGATTTTTATTTTTAAAACAGGCTAACATAAAAATCTAATTTAAAATATTCTACCCAGCTACAATTATTATGCATTAGAAACACTAAATAATATGGAACTAAAAAAAATGTAAATGTCATTTTACCTGGGAGTGTAAAACAGAAAGCAGTCTATAGTATTCTTTAAGTTCTTGATGTAAGGCAGCACAAAAGCTCTGTATAGGAAAAAAAAAAAGTATAATAAATCTATTTGTAGGATAATTTTTAGAGCAGACTAGCATATTAATATATTTAATTACACAGAAGTCTTTGAAGAAACAGCATCTTGTGTTTTTCAGCTTAATTCATTCTTAAATTATATTAAATTTTATAATACATGGGATTCACGTTAGTTTAAATCTTCATTAAGATATGCCAAAACTCAAGACATAAAATTGTATCCACTTCCAAATATACAACTGATGGACTTAGAGCAGATTGAAGCTAATTATTTTTCTTTATTTTCCTTTCTTCCTTTTTTATTTTTATTTTTCGAACACCACTAATGCAAAAATTTGTTTTACATGGTTTTATGTGTATAATGGGTATCATAATTCTTAATATATCAATAAGTGGGAGAGGGGATAGAGGGAGAAAATTTGGAACTGAAAAAAAATTAAATTTCTAAATTATATAAAAAAAAGATATGCCATAAAATCACTTTCTTCTAAACTCCACCTCCAAGTTGGATTTCTTTAATTCTTCCTCTCCTCTCCACCCTTTCTCTTTCAAAGGTCTGGAGAATGTTGGATTTCCCATCTTTCCATCATTATCCTAGCAGAATCCCCAGGACTGCAGAAGCTGGCAGCACTGTCTGTATTATGAGTCAAGGGAAAACTGGACACAAGATTCACCATGCTCAAGGAGAACTTCTTGAACATACCATGAGTGGAAGAAAAGGATAACCAGCAACTAGGACCTATAAGTTACCCCTTCATCACCTGTGCTCCATAAACTTGAGCCCATTTTCCCCTGGACTTTATATATTCTTACAAGATATTTTGTAGGGAGGGATATTTTAGAACAACCTTTCTTACTAAACTACCTTAACAATACCCCTTTCTAAAAGTTACTTGAGGCTAGCTAAATTGATGTTCAACTATCTTGGGAGGAAGCACGCAAGTGGGCGTTCAAGACAATGTCATTAGAAAACAATCCCCAACTCCTCGTGGTACACCCTATAACCCTGATGGGAAGATGTATCCTTGCTCTGAACCCAAAGGGCTGTATGACACAAAAAAGGCTAAGAATCCCTGGTTTAGGTCTTCACAGCCTCTTACTTTGGCTGTTACAGCAGCCTTGCCTCCTAGTTGGTTTCTCTTCCTAAAGTTTCTCTCCAATCCAATCCATTCTCTATACAGATGCCAAAGAGTTTTCCTTAAGTGCAGATTTGAATATATCACTCTCCTACTCAATAAATTCCAGTAATCCCTCTAGGACTAAATATAAACTAGCTGGCTTTAAATCCTTCACAACCTAGTTCCAACCTATCATTCCAGTCCCATAATACATTATCCCTATCCCTATCCTACATTCCAGCCAAAAAAAGCACTGGACTTCTCTCTGTTCTTTACATAGGATACTCTTCCAACAGTCTTTACACTAGCTATCTCCAGTACCTGGGAGGAATTTCTTACTCATTTATATTAATAAAACTGCTCACTTCCAGTAAGATGTAGATTAAGACTTCTACACAAATTTTTTCCTGATCCCTTCAACTGCTAATGCCCTCTCTCCGTAACTTTGTTGTTATTGTTGTTCAGTCGTTTTTCATTCATGTCCAACTCTTTATGATCCCAAGATTCTGGAGTGCTTTGTCATTTCCTTCTCCAGCTCATTTTACAAACGAGGAACTGAGGCAAACAGGGGTAAGTAACTTGTCCAGGGGCCACACAGCTAGTAAGTGTCTGAGGCCGGATTCAAACTCATAAAGATGAATCTTCCTGATTCCAAGCCCAGGGCTCTATCCATTGTACCACCCAGCTGCAGTCTCTCCCTAATTAGTTTGTAGTTAACTACCTTGCATTTATTTCATACTCATGCAGTTATCCCTTCCACATCACAACTTGCCCTATCACAGTTTCAATATATCATGGGTCGGCATAAGAAATTAAATGGGAATTTTGAGGAAGTTTTGCAGAAGCCACAGATGACACACAAAGGCCAACAGACAACACAGAAAAAGTTTAGAAATTCAGAAATGCATAAAAATATATATATATATATATACACACACATATAGTATTATATAATACAACCCAAATATTATATTATACAAATATTATATAATACAACCCAAATTTTACAATAAGGTATTGAAAACACCCCATAAAAGAAAAAGAAAAAAGAAAAAGGGGCAGCTAGGTGGCACAGTGCATAGAGCTCCAGCTTTGGAGTCAGGAGGACTTGAGTTCAAATCTGGCCTCAGACACTTGACACTTAACTAGCTGTATGACCCTGGGCAAGTCACTTAACCCCAACTGCCTCACCAAAAAGCAAAAAAAAGAAAAAAAAAAGAAAGAAAAAAATTAGACTTCTTCTCTGGTATAAAGGGAGGGTCAAAAACTTTTATGCAGATTTTCCAGATCACAGAGAAGTCACACCCCTAAACCCCATGATGTGGAAGGGATAACTTAAACTATATATGTATGTGTTGTCTCTCTCTGATACAGCACAAATTTTTTAAGGATAAGAATTGTTTCATTTTTGTGTGTGCATATTCCCAGTGCCTTACATTGATTCTGGCACATCATAGGCACTTAATAAAGGTTTGTTGACTGAATGAAGATTGACTGTATTCCAGGCATGGAGATATACCTTACATGAATTCATGGAGGTAGGGGAAAGAAGGTCACATTCAAGGAATATCTATAGAGCAGTTTAGCTGAAACACAGAATGCATTAAAAGGAATATAATGGAATAAATAAGAAGCATAATTGGAACAAGCTGCCTTAAACAGTGGCTGAATTTATAATTCTTCCTAGTGGCAAAAGAGAACCCCTTAAGTTTTTAGCAAGATGAGTTATATAGTCAAATAATATGTATTAAGTCTGGAAAATAGCTGGATGAATAAATGAATGAAAAAGCATCTATTAAGTACTTACTATATGCAAAGCAATAGGCATATAAATAGAAAAGAAAGGCAATTCTGCTTTCAAGAAACTCACATATTAATTGGGGAAAAAATTAGTGTAAATAATGAATCCTCTGAAATAGCTACACATATTTGAATTTGTACTATCAAAGTTATAATTACGTAAAATATGATCACTGGTTCCAACCCAATAGAAATATGCAGTGTGAATTCGAATAAAGCCACCATTTCAGGAGATTTATTATTTGTACTAATTGGGACCTTGCTTTATAGAAGTGTATAATGGAACTATACAATAGAAAGGCCTAGTGATCCTTAGGGTACAACAGGATAGATGGTAATGCATGTTCTTTATTGTCATTTCCATTAGTGAAAGCACCTCTATTTCTGAAATTGAGTCACATGATGGTAATGGAAAGAGATTTTAAAAATGCCAAATAGAGGGGTCTATATTTGATCCAAAACAATAGAGCTTCCTGAAGAGGCATGTGACAGAGTCATCCTATGATTTAAGAATATCAATTTAGTAGCTAGGTGGAAGATGGATTACAACTGGAAAAGACTAGAGAAAGGGGAAACAAGAGCTGATGGAAGTATCAATTAGAGTGGTGGTAATGTGAACAGAGAAAAGATAATGGATAAAACATGTTGAAGAGGTAACATATATAAGAGCTGACAACTAAATGAATAATAACAGCTAACATTTATATAATGCTTACTATGTGCCAGGCATTGTGCTAAGTGGTTTACAATTTTTATCACATTTGATCCTCATAATAACCCTGAGAGGTAAATGCTATTATTAACCCCATTTTTCAGATAAGTAAATTGAGGCAAACAAGGTTAAGTGACTTGACCAAGTCACACAGTTAGTAACTGTCTAAGATCAGATATGAATTTAAGTTTAAATGACTCCAGGTCCAGCACTCTAGTCACTGTACCTCCTAGCTGCCCTAAAGAATGAATGAATGAATGAATGAATGAATGAATGAATACATGAAGTGAGAGACAGTAAGGCATGCTTTATACTTAGAGCACTTAACACTGTGCCTGGCACAAAGTAATCATTTAATAATGCTTGGTGACTAACTAATATGCTCACAATACTCTAACTCAATAAGTTAGAACAGCCTGAAGCTAACAAAATTAAATTTAGTAGGGATTGATATAAAGTTCTGAACTTGGATTCAAAACATCAACTGTACAAGAAAAAGGCTGAAATAGCTATTACTAAAAAAAAAAAAATCTATTCTTTTAAAAAATAAGTTTCAGTTAACTGGAGTTTCAATATTAATAGTGTGACATGGAAGCCAAAAAAAAGCTAATATACACATGGCCTACATTAACAAAACATTAACCTGCAAAAAAAAGGAGAAGAGTTTTACACTAGGTTCTTGTTTGGTCAGGCCTCTTCCAAAGTAACGTCAAATTCTGTTCACCATTTAGAACAGACATTGATAAGCTGAACGATAGAGGCCAATCAGAATGGTGAAAGAATTTGAAAAACATGTCATATAAAAATGAGTTGGCAGAAGTAGTGATGGAAAATAAAAGCCTAATTTAGGGCAGAAGAGAACGGAGAAAGACAGAGAACATAACATACTTTAATCACTTGTAAGATTGTAAGGTAGAAAAGGGTTTAAATTTATTCTATTTGACCCAGAAGCTAGAATCAGGAGTTATAGGGAAAAAAGTTACAGGAAGATAGATTTTAGTTAAAAATAAAGAAAATTTCCTAAAAATGAAAACTATCCTAAAATGGTATGCCCTAAGTTGGTATGAATTTTAGATGCATTTAATTCCTTGTCACATTGTAAGCTCTAAACCTCTGTATAAACATCAGGTATTTTAATTTTATACATCAGTAATTATCATATGGGAGGTACATTTATATATGTATATATGTTATTATACAACAGATGCTTACCAAATATTTGTCAAATGAAATGACAATCTTTGAAACACCTGAAATCTTAATAGATGCTTAAAATGTTTTCTGTAGAAGGCAAGCATTTCCACTGAAGAATTGAAAACCTATTCCAACAGTACACAGTGGTTCAGGGCCCATTATTCTAAACCTCTGTAAAGCAATATAATACTAAGTACTGTGGCAATGGTCAATAAATGTATGATGATAATGATGACAGGATGATTCTTCTGGATTAATCTCCACAAAAGTCCTACTCTAATGCCTCATCATGGTGTGGAAGGGATTCTGGGTTCTAAAAGACTACTGTGTAACTTCTGTCAGGTTCTACCAAGATGGAAAGTACTCCAGTACAGGACCAGCCACAGACCGTATCAACTTTCTGACAACTAGCTAAGTATGGCAAGCTGTCCACTAAAGGATGAGTTTTTTTGGCTATGGTGACTCATAACACACAAAAGTACTAAATGAGCCTCAGTCTTCTGTGGTCTCTCCTACTTCCACAGTATAGTTGACAAGGTAGAAAAAGGAACAAAAAGTGATAAGAATCAGTTTTTCAACTATCTAAATGATTAATTTAAATCCTGGTACTTCATCTTCTCAGTTGATTATCTGACTATATATGGACAGATGATTTTAAAATAATCTCCATTTTGGTAAGCAGTTGCTTCCAGTCTATTAAAATAAGAGTCAATTTAAATGGTCACTTTTTTTGTGAAGCCATTTGAGGCTTGCCTTTTTTTAAATTTTGCTTTCAGTGCATTTTCTGACTCTTCTTTAAAAAACCATTTCTGATATACAGGTGGAAGGTAGAATTACACAAGATAAGAGAGGTAAGAGACAGTATTCAACAGGGGAGAAAATACCCAAACCAATGAGATCAAATTAGTCCATCCAAGTCTCTCGTGGTAGATTACTGAACTGAACTAAAAAAAAGAAGCTAGATGACATTCATTAAATTTTATGCATATTATCCAGTACATTTTCAAGGATGACCAATATGTAAAAAAAAGTCTCAAAAGCTAATATTCTGTGCAAATTTAAGAATACTAGTTTGACAATTAATCATCACATTACCTTTAAAAAATAAAAATCCCTCTCTTCCTACGGTCTTAGGGAAAAAACAAACACTTCTAAAAAATCAACTAAAAGACACTCCTGATCTGACTGGTAACTAATCTCAGAAGTTTTAAAAACATAGACAATGTGAGTATACTGATTTTCTGATAAAACTACCATTACTGACACAATACTTACTTCCAAGGAATGAAGTAAAGAGTTGGGAGTCTAGATCTGAAACTTAACTTCAGTATTTACTAGCTATTGAACACAAATAACTTCAACATCTTTAAGCCTCAGTTTCTTCCCATGTAACATGGAGATGATGCTACTTGTCCTATCTGCCCCCCAAGTGTTTTGTAAACTCTCTAGCATTATATCAGTCATAGTTGAATACTATAAATATTAAAGTTTTGCAACAGCCATTCTCCATGCCTGAAATGCACTCCCTTGTTCACATACACCTCACCCAACCCATCTCTTCCTTCAGTCTACAGCTCAGACATCACCTTTTGCACTAAGCCTCTCCTAATCCTTTCAACAGCTTGTGACCTCTCCAACAATTACCTTGTATTTATTTTGTATATATTCATATACATTATCTCTTCTGAGGAAAATGGAAGGTTCTTAAGAACAGGGGTTATCTGTATTTCTAGTACCTAGCATGGGTGCCTAGAACAGAGTAGGCACTTAAAAAATGTTTCCAGACTGATGGATTGCAAGCACCTCTGACTTTATCAGTATGGAGATTCCCATCAGAGAAACAAGTATAATCCCCTCAAGACCAACAGCGTCTCGGCATCTGTGTCATCCACTGGTGGCCAACCCTCTGGTAATCAGCCTCTCCCAGGTCCTCCAATAAAAACCACCCTGTCTTTGGATCAACGTTTGCAGCCCTACTTGTTTGGAAGGATCTGCAAGGCTTGAGTTCTGGTGTCACAGCCTTCTAGAATCCAGGGTCACTGCAGGCCATGAGGCTGAATTGAAGTAGGACTCAGAGTGGAGAATACTATTGCATAATAAAGATATGCTGGGTTATAACATATTGCTAAATGTATTTGAGGATAAAAGTTCTCCAGAGAAACGAAAAACTAATTTCTCCTGCCTTAGCTCAATGAGGCTGCTATATAAAAATGAAAAATTTCCAACTCTCAGGAAGCATTTTCTTTTCAAATAATAGGAATAAAATCAAGGTTACTGGGGATAAAGCTTGACTAAAGTATTTATGGGCTTCTTTACAATATTATACAGTTTCCTTTCTAGTGATCAGATATTACAAAGAAATTATTTAAAATAGCAAAAAAATATAAAAGCTAAACTTAGAGTATAAAACCTCTGGACTGGAAATGAGAAGATTAGGAGTACCTTTCTCATCTATTAGCCATGCGACCTTGGGTAACACACTTAACCTCTCTAAAGCTCCATTTCTTTATTTGCAGAATAAGGAAAACAACATTTCCCCTGTCTACTTCACAGAATTGTTCAGAGGATCAAAAGTTAGAACAGCATTCTGAAAGCTGTAATAAAATTAAATCTTTCACACAGGTCTGTTTAATTTTTTTCATTAAGCTATCATTGTGTTTCTCTTGTTTTGTATCTAACACATGGTTCAAATACACCTGTGACCTAAAAAAAAAAAAAAGCAGGACTGAATTAGGAAGATTTAAACTACAATAATTTACAATGAAATTATCAAGAGTACAATGCAATCTCCCTATAGTAAGTAGTAACAGAAACTCATAGAATCATAAAATCACAGAATGTTAGAGCTAGGAAAGACACAAAATCATCTAATCCAAGTCCTTATATTATAAATGAGGAAAATTAATCCCATACAGATTCAATAAAATACCCAGTTACACTACTAATCAATAGCAAAACAACTCATCTACAATATTTTGATTCTTTTCTAATTTGAGGCAATTTCAATGCACAAACAGCAATTTCAAAATAAAACTAATGACACTAAACTAATTAATGAATTGTCCTAAAAATTCCTTCTCTATTTAGTTGACATTTACAAATCAATCTGGGTAGCCATTGTGTACATTAAATGTATTAAATATATAATACTCAAAAGGCAAATTTAGTCTTCTTTTCTACTTCACTTCTTTGGGCCTCAATTTCTTCATCTGAAAATTGAAGGAGTTGGACTAGATGATTTCTAAGGTCCCTTCCATCTCTAAAATTCAATGATTTTGCTTCCCCAATTTTCCAAGAGCACTTGTCATGATATTTTCTTTTCCCCTATCATATTCCACCTTTTATCATACTTACCTGTTACATAGCTCACTCCCTCCCCTTCTCACAATTAGATTATAAACCACTTGAGGACAAAGAATTTGTCTGTTCTCATCTTTATATCCTTCTAGGTAAAACAGTGGACAGAGTACTAGACCCAGAGTCAGAAAGTTCTGAGTTCAAATATAGCCTTGAACACTTACTAGCTGTGTGACCATGGGCAACTGACTTAACCTCTATCTACCTCAGTTTTCTTAATTACAAATAATAATAGCATCAGTCTCACAGGATTTTTTGTGAGAATCAAATGAGCTAATTTGTGTAAATGGCTTAGCATAATATAGCAAGTATTTAATAAATACTTGTTAGCTCTCTCTCATACCTACCACAGTTTGCTGACTTGAATTTCTTGAATGAGAAAAAGATGAATGTCACTTTTTTGCTCAATACATGTATAAATCAAAATGTTCACTTAAGACACAGAATGAATAGACTAGCCCCAGCTCAGATTTTTTTAAATTCATGGTTCTGATATTTAATACAAGCAAAACCTACACATGTGACCCTGCATTTCATTTACCTATTGTATCAAAAATAGTTTTTTTAAGAAATACTGATTTTGAATCAAATTAAGTCTTTTCCTTGTCATAGTGGGAAATTAGGGGGAGGAAGCACTTCTCAAAGTGAAAGAAACCAAAGAAGTATTTATATTTGTAATAAACATACCTGACCTACAAGTCCAAATGCTCGATCTAAACTCCTCTGGTCGGTGTATTTTCTAATTTTATTATGCAGCCATCCTAACTCAGCAAGTCTTATTGTCGTATCTCTCAAAGATCTGGTTAGGTTTGCCTAAAAATACATACCAGTAGTTAACAATTAAAAATCTATGTTTAAAAACTAGAATTTTAAAAATCATATTTCTCAAGTATTAATGCCAACAATTTTTTAATGGCAATCTAAAGGAGGAATAAATTGCTTCAACTAGTTAAAAACTAAAATTAGTGAATACTAATTAATTACTAATTAGTGAATCATCCTTAAAAATGTAAATAAACGTATCAGTAGACACAAGACCAAGAATAAGTAGTTTAAAGACAGTGATAAAACAGCCCCAAAGGTTGACTTTAAAAGATTTCATTCTCAAACAATATTAGAAAAGATTGTGAACTACACACTTTTCCCCCTTCTTACTCTTGCTCAATAAATATTTTTTGAATGAATTTCTCTGTAACTCTACAACTAGTGTGCAATCCATTCTTCAGTCATCCCCCTAAGGACCTGGCAACCTGTACGTAATGTACACTTACTTCTTCTCCACCTGGCCCCAAGTCCATTTAGCTGGTTTATGTGATTAAAGTCGACACAGTCAATTTTTAAAAGGAAGGATGAAATACTGGGCTGAAAGTGACATCTTCCCTTCTTTATTTATTGGAAAATATAAACCAATTCTATCTGTGCCTCAAATGTAATCTCAAACCAGGAGCAAAGACAATAACATAAGAAACAACATAAGTCAATTTTGTGGCATTGGTACTCAAAGTTGAAAGGTGGAGTTGCACTAGTGAGAAGTAAAATAGGAGACCAAGTACTCAACTAAACAAAAAACTACTTCAAACTAGTCATTATAGTCAAACTGACTTTGAATAGTGTCTTGAGCAGTCACAAAAACAAAGGCAAGTAAATTTCTAAGATCAGCAGTCTCAATCCACTGCCTGAATCCCACATTTCAAAAAAGGATAAGGGACAAAGGCTACTATGAGCATGGGCACCATCACATCAATTTCTGTAAGTCACTTTTTCCCTAGTCCCCAAAATATATTACACAATCCCAAAGCCAGGCCCCCAGGCATTTTTCCTTTTTGAATATTGCAATATATGTAACTATACCTTTCCTTCAACTTTATAGCAATTTTCAGAATTGCTCATTTTGATGTATTTGCCATCTATTCCCTGGAAGACGTACAAAATATCTCTTACAAGGGCTGCTTCAGTTATTTCTATAGCACCTAAAACAGAACAATGTTAAAGTATATTTAAAAGCAGAGTTACTTCATTTTAAGAAAAAAAATCAAACTTTAAATTATATCTGATAAGAAAGTTCTGTCTATAGAGGGTACGAAAAAAAAAGAAAATGGGCTTAAATGAAAAAGAAGAAATAGGGTTAACAAAAATGAACTTTATGAGAGAAGGAAATCCTAGAAACTGAGGAAAGAGTTTCCAAGGAAGATCATGGAATTGCTTCCTAAAGATCTTTTTAAATTAAACAGGAAAAAAAAAATAGAATGAATGTTTATTCTACCAGTATAGTTTCCAGGAAATACAGGGAGGGAGGAAAGAATTTAAAAACTTTTTGGACATAAATACCAAAATATTTGCAGCAGCATTTCTGTGGTAGCTAGAAATCTGAAAACAAAGTAGGTGCCCATCAATAGAAAAAAAGCTAAATTGTGACGTAATTGAATATTACTGCAATATAAATAACAGCAAATATAAGAAATTCAGAAAAACAAAAGACTTCTACAAGAGAAGACTTTTGCAAACTTAAAGAAGGCAAAACAAGAACAGTATCAACAATGATTATAACAAAAAAAAAAAAAGAAAACTGAAGAGCAGTGGAACTCAAGATTCAATACAATGACTTGGTCCCTAATGTTTTTGGAAGCTAATATGTAGGTCCCAGAGAAGAAATGATAAACTATGCTTCCCTCCTGGGGAACTAGTTATGGAATTGTTACATGGGTATGGTCACTGGGTTTGTAAACAATTAACTTTTTCTTTGCCACAAAGCACTGACTTATTGATGTTAGTATATATCAGGAAATGAGGGTGCTATAAAAGACAAAAGGCATCAATGAAACTTTCTCTTTTTTAAGATGATGTCCTTCAAGTTTTAAAGTGTCAAAAGCTGAGAATAATCAATGGTGGAGAAGCTGAGAAAAGGCAACTACATAAATGTACTGTTGGTGGAACTGTGAATTATCCAACCATTCCAAAAAGTAACTCACAATTATGCTAAGACAAAGACTAAAATGTCCATACCCTTCAACACTAAGATCCAACTGTTTGCCATAAAATTCCAAAGCTCAAAGACAGAAAGGCCCCCTGTATACCAAAATATGATATCCCAGTTTTTGTAATAGCCAAGAACTGGAAAGAAGAATATTATACTTTTCTCTCACCATCCCCCATCCTGGAATGCTATCCCCCTTTACCTTTACTTCCTGGAATCTTTCAAGGCTCAATTCAAATCTCACCTTCTGCAAGAGGCCTTTCCTTGTCCCCTCTTCCTCCCAACCCCCACTGCTAATGACTTCCATGTGAAATTATCTCCTATTTACACTCTGTGTGTGTGTGTGTGTGTGTGTGCGCACACACACGCATGTAGTTGTTAACAAGTTGTTTCATCCAGTAGAATGTCCTCCTTGAAGTATCAGGTTTTTGCCTTTCTCCAGTATTTAGTTCAGTGGCTGGTACACAGCAAATACTTAATAGATGCTTATTGATTAAGGAAGGAGAAGAGGGATGCAGTTAAGTAAAGATCCAAAAAGAGAAGAACAGAAGTGATATTATCATTATAGTGGAAAAAAGGAAGCTCAAATAAAGAACAAAATTACTGCTCAGGGTAGACAGGAAGCTGTTACCATAAAGAAAAAAAAATTTCTGACCTCTCTTTTGCTTCAATTTTTCTCTTGCCAAGTTGAATAATATTAGGCCTGGAAAGGTCAAGTCAAATATAGCTACCACAGAGTGGAAACTGAAAATAAGTAAGGAGACAAAGGAATGCCCTCAAAGAGCTCAAGTCACAAGACACAAATCTGAGGGTTTTAGTACACTAAAAGATTAAAAGTAGAGTATACTATAAGTTAACAGTGCAATATAGCAGCCAATGTGCTCTTAGGCTACATCAAGAGAGGCATCATATCAAACTATGGATATGATAGCTACATTGTATTCTACCTTGGTTAGATGTTTTTGATGTTACATTTTATGAATTTTATCAACAAACTAGGTAGCACACAAAAGAAGGAAAACAGAATTTGCAAAGAGAAAAACTTAGGCTTGATGTAAGGAAAATCTTCCTAAGAACTAGAAATAGGCTGTCTGGGGGCATAGTGGGTCCCATCACTAGAGATCTTCAAGCAAAAGTAAGGAGTAAAAAAACTTTTATTAAGTTGTGGTAGAATGGATTCATGTACAGGTCCATGATGAACTGTAACAGCCTCTGCAACCTCCTTTGCTAAGATATAGTAATCCTATGAAAGGTACACCAAATGTAAGACAACTAAAAGGTCTGCAATTCTTATCAATGCAATGATAAACCATGAGTTCAGAGGGCTAAAAAAGAAACACGCCACTTAAATCCTGCCAGAGAAATGATGGGCTTAGAATGCAGAATGGGACAAACATTTTTGGACAAAGCAAGTGTGGGAACTTATTTGGCTTCATTACTAATATGTTAAGAATGATTTTATTTTTCAGGGTTTTTTAAGAAATTGTTTAAAGAAGAAGATGACAATGGGAAAAAGAGTTAATATTCAGAAAATAAATAAATAAATAAATGAATAAAAGTGAATGAATAATTTTTTTAAAGGCTAGAATTCCTGGAATAGGGGGAAAAAAGTAGCGAAAGCTAAAAGCAAAAATAATTTGAATGAAAAAAAGATTAAAGAAATGACAGAAATGTCAATTCCAGTAGGGGAAAATAACCTAAAACTCTCATGTGTCTAACAAGACATGAGACTGGAATGGCAGAAACATAATGTTAACATATTGGCAAATATTCTTATTTGACTAAAAAAAAAAGGTAATAAACATGGAAGAAAATATCCAAAGTAGCCAAAAAAAAAATCACACAAAAAATTAAAAGGTCATTTAATCTGGCATTCTAACTTTTTGGTTTAAAAATCACTTCAGGAAAGGAAAATTCCAGGAACCATCTATCTGTTCCTTATAGCTGGTAGAAATAAAAGACTCTTAGGATAAGCACCCTTTCAAAAAAGTAATTATTAAGCATTTACTATACACTAGGTGCTAGGAATACAGAGGAAAAAGTAAAAGAGCCCACTAGCCAGGAGAGACAAAATGTAAATACAGGTATATACAAAATAAACATAAGATAACTTGGGAAAACACTAGAATTTGATGGGATTAAGAGAGGCCCCACACAGGATGTGATCACTGAGTTAAATTTTGAAGCAAAGTCATAATTCTAAGACGTAAAGGTGAGAGGAAAATTCATTCTCAGCATATGAACAGATAGCATAAAGATATAGAGATATGAAATTAAGTGTCATGTTTGGGCAATAGTATAGTCAGTTTGGATGGACCACCAAAGTGAGGGAAAGAGAAAAATACATAAGAAGGTAATTTGTGGCCAGGATGTAGAGGGCTTTAAAGGCCAAAAGGGTTCATACTGGATCACAGAAATAATGAGGAGCCAGTATATTAAGGATATTAAGTATAGGAATCAGTAACTGAAATGGTTCCTGTACTTTAGAAAAATCACTTTGGCAGCCATATGAAGTAGAGCTTGAGGAAAGACTTGATGCAATTAGGAAGGCTGTTGAAATAGTTGTAGAAGAAAGTAAATGAGTTAATAACTCAGCACACCAAGACACAGGACATAAGAGTAGTAGCTATGTGAATGAAAAGAAAGGGCCAGATATAAGAGATATTATGGAGGTAGAAACAATAAGATCTGGCACTTACTGGCTATGTGGGGTGAGTGACAATAAGGAGGCAAGAATGACACCAAGGCTATGAACTAAGGTAGTCACTATTCCTTGAAAATAAACAAGAAAGTTTTTTTTTTAAAAAAGGTATGTTTGAGAGAGTAAGGATAATGAACTCTGTTTTTAACATTTTGAGTTTGAAACATCTACAAGACAGTCAATCTGTATGTTTGACAGGCAGTCAGTGATGTGGGAATGGCAATAAGGATATTAGGTCTTATTATATTGATCTGGAAGATATAAAGATCTGAATCCTTCTGAACCATTCTCCATGTTATCTATTTGAACCGGCCATTTCATTCAAGAAGAAAGAAAGTAGAGATGCAATCAACAATTCTTGGAGCTTGGGTATGACAGAGAAGGAAGAAATAACAAGACCTAACCATCACCTTTGTTAAAAATTCCACAGTCCGTGAATATGCCATCTCACTTCAGTTTGGAGCCAAGAGATAAGGGAACAGAACTTCACAGCCCCTTATCCAAAGCAGCAGTGAAGGAAGTACAGACATCAGCATTATACCTAAAGCACATCATAAAATGTATCACTGGTCTGGTACTTAGAAAACATCTGGCCCAGCCTCTTCCTTTGATCGATGACAAATATAATGTCCAGAGCGGTTAAAATACTTGCCCAAGGTCAAAGGGGTAGTTAGGGGCTACACTGGTTCAAGAACATAGGTCTCTTGAATCAACATTCAGTGCTCTTTCCATCATACAGCCCTCAAAATAGACCTGAGATTCTGGCTGGGAACCTTAACAAAACACTGGCATTGGGAAGACTCTTCATTCGTACAATAAAGATTTATGGTCATATGATTATAGAGGGCTCTAAGACAGCACCAAGGGCCAGGGTCTCTCTAAATTCTCTCATTCTCCTCCCTACACTTACTCTATACTCAAGCTAACATGGACTGCTTGCCAAGCCCTGTATATTTCCTGCCCTCTCCTACCTCTGGACCTTTGTCACACTATTCTCTCCCTTGGGGGTAGCATGTCCTCCCCTCCAAGAGCTGAAATCTCATCCACATTCTTTAAAAGTTAGCTAAAATGCTGCCCTCTCCTCCATGAAGCCAAATTGGATGCCCTCAATGGATCACAGTCTTTCCAACTTTATACCTGATCTACACTTTGGAAATACCTTTCTTATGAACTCATGTGACTTTTTTTTAATAATAACATCAAAGAGTTTGATGTAGTGGAAATTGCTGGGATTGGAATAAAAATTTCTTGGTTCATGTCCCAAATCTGATCAAATCTTGATGAAGATTTTTTTTCCTACTAGAACCACTCATGAAATGGCATAAAACACGTTTAGGGGCGGCAATCTGAATGAGTCAAAATGTACCCACATTTTTCCTTGAAATATATGATATAAAACATACTTATATCTGTCTTATTTGTGTATGCAAGGATCATGTCTTTTCTATTCTATCTCCTTTCAGCTTCGAGACAGTACTCTGCACATAGGCATTTAGTAAAAGATGGTTAAATGATTAAGGGAGAGCTAGAATAAGAAGCAGAGTGGGCAGAGTAGTCTTCAAGCTAGAGATCCTATAGCCAAGGGGCAGTTTACATAAAAATGGGGTTTCCAATTATCATAATTCCTGTGATTGAAGCCAAGGTCAGGGTCCAGGATATCAGGCCAAATTAAGAGGACATGGGCAAGGTTTTTAGTCTGAGTAGGAAGGTTACTTTCAGAATTCAGAAGTCGAAGCTGAACAAGAAGGCACAGACAGAAGCAGAGTCTGAGCATTTAGACAAAGATCTGAGTTTAAATTTCAAATACTGTAAGAGGTAATAGGTAAGAGAATGGGAAAAGATCTAGATCTCCAAATCCAGAAAAAAGCAAAACAGCAGCAAGGTATGATTGCTGATTCTAAGGTGTGGATTGTGTGACCTCTACTCTGATTTTCAAGCAATCTTCCTAGAGTGGGCAGATAAAGGACAGCAGATCAAGGAAGGATTCTTATAGGCACCAGTGATTTTTCAAAACAGCGTTAGTTTCTCTGAATCCTCAAATTTCTAACTGGCACACTATACCCTTACATTCTAGACAATTCCAAGTAATACCTGGAGGATTCTCATGGTCTAAAGGTTAGTCTCTGAGAAATACACATTTCATCCATTTTTCCACTTCTAATATCACCACATTTATGATTCAGTAATGATCTGCACCACCATGATTTAGCAATTTATTGCAGGTTTAGAAAAATTATAGCAATATATCCTTACTCACCACTTGTATCTGCGTCTCTTCTTAATCTAGTCACATTACGAGAAACAGTGTTTGGGAGGCCTTTTGAGGTAGCAGTTTGTAAGGAAGGCTGATTTGCAGTTAATGTCCATGCAAGACGTGACCCCAACTGCTGTCGAAAGCAATCTCCTACTCCTGTGGTTTGATAAGATTGTCTAAAAAAGATGAAAACACATTTTAACTTACAATTAACCAATAAATGTATTGAAAAGTTAGGAGTAAAATTCTAAAAAATAATTAGTGTAAAATAGGAAATAAATTTAATTTCTAGATTAATACAGTTGATCTAAGACCCAAAGACAGCCCAAAATCAGCTGTTCAAAAGTAAGCCCTAGGATTTAACTTCCTTGGCATTCTCCAAGTTGAAGAACAAGGAGGGGACACAACTTTGATGAGATTCCCAGCCTAAGACCAAACCACCCACCAGTACTGAATCCTAAACATAAGCTCTATGAGAGGAGCGAATGTCTTATCTCAGTATCTTCCCCAGCAACTAACACAACACGTTGTCCATATTAGGTGCATAATAAATCATTGCTGAAATAATATTCTGATTTTCAGCCACATATTAAACATGCCAGATTATCTCATGCACAAAGAGCGAGCAGTTATTTATTTACTTTAAAAAGAGAAATATATTCTGTACCTATATGTGAAAATCATGTAGCTACAAATCATGTCGACATTTGTCACCTTTTGCACCTTTGTAGTTTACCGTACCACTTATTTGTCACTATCACTCCTTTGCCTGTGTTCACATACAGAAAAAAATAAGAATATGGCAAAGCTATTACTATCATATGCCTGTCTAGCACTTAGCACAGTGCCTGGCACATAGTAGGAACTTAAATGTTTACTGACTATCTCAGGCATCTGTTTGAGAGGTTCTGAAGTTCTTTTTATTTTTAATTTTCAGTCTGAACTTAACACCCAGAAAATTCATTTCCCTATACATGAACACAAAAAGAAGACTCAGAGTGAAACCATTTTTCTTTTCATAATGCTTAATTTAAAAAATGTATTATAAATTCTACATATGATTTTCAAAATTGCCCTCCTTCTCTGTGTTTTCTAATTAATTTTCATAAGGACATTTTAAAAAAATATTTCAGTAGTCCTTTTTCTTTTTGCTATCACTAATACTAACCCTTATCTCCCCTCCCAATTAAGAAACAAGGGGGAAAAAACTTTTGAGTAAATAAGGTCGGCCAAGGAAAATGAATCCACACAGTGGACATATCCAAAAAGAAGCATCTTTCTGCATTATGTATCCATCACTTCTCTGTCAGGAGGTGGATGTTTCATCATACATCATCTGACAACATGGTTGGTCATTGCTTTGATCAATTTAAGAGTTGTTTATTTTATTTTTTTTAACATGTTGCTAAGCTTGTATAAATTGTCCTCCTAGTTCTGGTCACCATCTTGCATAGGATTTCTAATTCATATTGTACAGGATTCTCTGAAATTATCTCTTTCATCATTTCTTACAATGCAATAAAATTCCATCAAATTCGTATGCCAAAATGTAGCCATTATTCAATCATCAAAGAGGCAATCTAAGGCCTAATCTCATAAATTCTAGTTCTTTGCTTTATTTTCTTTCTTTCTAACATCTTCAGGATGAGGGAGAGAGTCTCTTAACTTCCTCCTCAACCTCCTTATTTCTCTGTTGAGCGTGTGAGTGTGTGCGTGCGTGTGTGTGTGCGTATGTATGTGCGTGTGCGTGTGTGTGTGTCTGAGGTTCATGTGATGACTGTTCCCCTAACTCTTTCTTCCATGCCTATATACTCTTCTTCTCACATACCCAATTACGGGAATGAACAGGTTCTACTCAATTCTTTATCACTCCTTCATATACCCTAGGTTTTGCATATTTCAATGTTTCTCTTAGTTTCTGTTTTCCATTTATCCTCCCTTCTTTTTCCCCTTTAAAAACCCTCAGAACAGAACCACTCCAACTCGAGGACCTGCTTTTCTTATTTAACACCCTCAATACTCTTTAAAGACTTTAAGGTTCTGAAGGGCAACTTACTTCTTCTTATATCTATATTAGAATAGTAGTACTATATCAGCATAAAGTTCCTTCCTACTGCTCAAATAATTTACATTTCTAGCTTTCTTGGGACTTCTATTTGCATTTCAAAATACCTATTCAGTTTTGGTGCTTTCATCAAAGCTAGAAAATCCTCTATAACATTAAAGATTCATTTTTCCCCAGTTTTATTCAGCTATGCAGGGTAACTTATACTTAGTTGTAAGGCTGAATCTTCAGTCTTACAAAACTCAAAACCTTGGATTCCTCCTTTTATTCTTGACCTTTACTCCGAATTCACACACTGTAAGTGGAAATTGAAGAAAAAAAAAACCATAAAAACAGGCTGACAACCATTTACACTGCACAATCTCACCTGAATTCACATTTCAACAAAGCAATGCTATTCTATGCCCCTAATCACCATTACCTTTCCACCCACCAAAACTTTTCATCCCCCTTAAAGCCTCCCCATACCACCCCACCCTCTCAGCTAAAAACCATATCTCATACTTCACTGAAAAATAAGAGGCCATTCACTGAGCGCCCCATTCCATCATAGTCAACTCACATTCATGCCCTCTGTCTGTGTACATACACCTTCTAACTTCTCTAACAATGATAAAGTTCTTGGAAGTTACACGTTTCATTTTCCCATATAGGAATGTAAACTCCTCTTCTACTCATCTCCTATCTCTCAGAAATCTTCCCCCACTCTCCTCTTCCAGTCTCCTCTCTGATGAAGAGGTGTACCTTCTCCTTGCCGAGGCATAATCTTCCCTATGTGCCCTCTATCCCATTCCATCCCATCTTCTCCGGCAGATTACCTACTTCCTCTACCATCCCCACTTTCTCTCTAATCTTCAATCTCTCCCTACCTACTGGTTTCTTCGCTAATGCCTACAAACATATCTTTGTCTCTCCTGGCACTGAAAAACCCTAACTTAATTCAGTTATCCCAACTAACTATCATCCTATCATTCTTTACCTGCCCTATCCTTCTCAGCTAAACTCTTTGATATCCTTGGCATCTACAACTACCTCCACTTATCCATCTCAATTCTAAATCTTCTGTACTCTGGCTTCTGATTACTTATTCAAATGAAATTGCTCTCTACAAAGTTATTAATTATGTCTTAATTACCAAATCTAATGTCCTGTTCTCATTCCTTATTCTTCATCTCTCTGGGATCTCCGACAAATCAGATCACTTCCTTTTCCTAGATACTCTCACCTCTCCAGGTTTTCATGACATTGCTCTCTTCTAAATACTCTTCTCTTCTCCCTATATCTTTTGATGATACCATCAGCTACCAAGGGTTCAATTTTCTTTTCTATGAAGATGATACCAACATCTAAATAGCCAATCCTAACCTTTCTCCTGACCTCTAACATCACCAAATGCTTTTTTACACATCTCAAACTGGATAACTTAATATACCTCTCAATTCAGTATATTCAAAACACAACTTATATTTCCCTCAAAACTTCACCTCTTCCAGGGCAGTGAGGTGGCACAGTGGATCAAGTATCAGCCTTAGAATCAGGAGGACCTGAGTTCAAATATGGCCTCAGTCACTTACTAGCTATGCGACCCTAGGCAAATCTCTAACCCTGTTTGCCTCAGTTTTCTCATTTTAAAATGAGCTGGAGAAGGAAATGGCAAACCACTCCAGGATCTTTGCAAGAAAAACCACGAGGAGTCGGATACAACTGAAGAACAACAATATACTTAGAGTCTAGCTGAAGCATGTCAGATTCCGTATCAGCCCTTTATTTTAACTCTGCGTGAACCTTACTATTTCAAGTGTCCCATGTACATAACATATTGTTAGATTCTGGTTTCTAATCCATTTTGCCATCCTCTTCAGTTCTATGAGTTAGTTCTTCCCATTCCCATTCACATGATTACTGTGCATTCAGCCTCCTCCCTATTTTCTTCTATTTATCCTTCTTTATCTCTCCCTCTCTCTCTCTCTCTCTCTCTCTCTCTCTCTCTCTCTCTCTCTCTCTCTCTCTCTC
>NW_020954559.1:13041975-13150876 GCF_900497805.2 Vombatus ursinus
CTCTCTCTCTCTCTCTCTCTCTCTCTCTCTCTCTCTCTCTCTCTCTCCCTCCCTCTCTCTCTCCCCCAAACTCTCCTCCCTCATTTCCCTATTGGATAAGAGAGATTCCTATGCCCAATAGAGTGCATGTGTGTATATGTTCTTTCCTTTTTTGAACCAATTCCAATGAGAGTGAGGTTCAAGCATTGCCCACCTCTCCCCCGCCCCCAGTTTCTGCTCCACTGTAAAAGCTCATCCTTTTGCACCTCTTTTATGGGAGATAATTTTCTCCACTCTTCCTCTTTCTTCCTCCTTCTCCCAGTGTATCTCTCTTTCTCACTCCTTTTTTTTTGGGGGGGGGGGGTGGAGAACCATCACATCATAGTCAACTCACATCCATGCCCTCTGTGTATATACACCTTCTAAAGGCCCTAATAATGATAAGTTCTTAGAAATTACATGTATCATCATCCCATATAGGAGTGTAAACAGTTTAACTTCATTGAGTCCCTTATGATTACTTTTTCTTGTTTACATTGTTATACTTCTCTTGAGTCTTCTATTTCTTGATTTTCATAAAGTCACTAGCTTCCATTTGCTCCATTCTAATTTTTAAGGAAGTATTTTCTTCAGTAATCTTTTGGACTTCCTTTTCCATTTGGCCAATTCTGCTTTTTAGGGCATTCTTCTCCTCATTGGCTTTTTGGACCTCTTTTGCCATTTGGGTTAGTCTACTTTTTAAGGTGTTATTGTCTTCAGTATTTTTGGGGGTCTCCTTTAGCAAGCTGTTGACTTATTTTCCATGATTTTCTTGCATCACTCTCATGTCTCTTCCACAGTTTTTCCTCTACTTCTCTTACTTGCTTTTCAAAATCTTTTTGAGCTCTTCCTTGGCCTGGGACTGATTCATATTTTTCTTGGAGGTTTTGGATGTAGGAGATTTGACTCTGTTGTCTTCTTCTGGTTTTATGTTTTGATCTTCTTTGGCACCAAAATAAGATTCTATGGTCTGACTTTTTTTTTCTTGCATTGTTTGCTCATGTTCCCAGCCAATCACTTGACTTTCAAACTCTTTGATAAGGTAGGGGTCTGATTCCATTGTGGAGGATGTGCTGTCCTAAGCTTCAGAGGTTTTGTGCGGTTGTTTAAAGAGATCCTTCCAGGGACCTGTAAATTTTCAGTTCTTCCAGGGTGATATGATCAAGGGTGAGGTGTCTACTCTTTTCCTGGCCTGTGCTCTGGTTTATGAAGTGACCACAAGCACTGTTTTCTGCCTTGGGACTGTGAGGATTCCCTCTCCACCACCACAAGCTCCACCATGCCAGTGCTCCTCCTTGCACCAGGACCGCCACCCACAACTGCAACCCAGGTTCAAGCATGGGCAAAGGGAATGTGCCTCAGCACCAGCAAAGAGATCCCTGCAATCCCCCTCTGATCAGTCACTTGATCCCCCACCATCTGTGGCCCAAGAACTCTGGAAGCAGCCACCCGCCACGCCCAAGCTGCGCCAGGAATGGGGCCAGACTACCACACTCCTCTCTCACTGAGGTCCAACAGACCTTTCCTACTGACCTTCTAAGTTGTCTTTGGCATTTGTGGGTTGAGAAGTCTGGAAACTGCTACAACTGCTAGTGATTCAGTCCCCTGAGGTCTGCTCCAGGTTTGCTGAGGCCTGGTCTTTGCCTGCATGGCCCACACTGAACTGTGCTCCTCTCAGCCTGGCACAACAGACCTTTCCCATCGAACATCCAGGCTGTCTTGGGCTGGAAATTTGTTTCACTCTGTCTTTTTCTGGGTTCTGCTGCTCTGGAATTTGTTTAGAGCCATTTTTACAGGTATTTAGAGGGGTTTGGGGGAGATCTCAAGCAAGTCACTGCTTTTACTCTGCCATCTTGACTCCACCCCCAAGCAAGTCTTTTCTTCAGTGAATTCTTGTGCCTCTTTTACAGTAAGCCAATTCTGTTTTAAGACTATTTCGTGCCTCTTTTACCAAACTGTTAATTCTCTTTTCATGATTTTCTTGCATCATTCTCATTTCTTTTCCCAATTTTCCCTCTACCATTCTTATCTCTTTCTTTAATTCTTTAATTCAACAATTCTTATTGAGCTTGGGTCTAATTAACATTTTTCTTTGAGGCTTTGTCTGTAACTGTTTTCACATTGTTGTCTCCTGAGTTTGTCTTGGTCTTCCCTGACACTGTACTAGGTTTTTTTATGGTCAAATTCTTTTTTTTGTTGTTTACTCATTTTTCCAGTCTATTTCTTGACTTTTAACTTTATGTTACAATTGTGCTCTGCTCACGTGGGGGTCAGGTGGGTATTCTGCCAAGCTTCAGGATTTTTCATACTGCTATTTTCAGAGCTAGTTCTGAGAGTCTGCAAACTTTCAGTACTTCTAAGGTGATGTGATGCTGGGAGAGGTATGGGCACTGCTCTCATGGTCTACACTCTGGTCTTTACCCAGGAGGGGCCCCTGGTCCCCTGCAGCCACAAGCCCTAGAGCTCCTCTTTGCCTTGGAACTGATAAGAGGGCCCCTGCTTCCTTATGACCAGCCCCCAGCATTCCTCTCCACCCTGAAACTGCCACTTGTGCCTGGACAATAGTTGCCAATTAGTGTCAGCTGAACCCAGTACCAGGCAAAGGGTCCCCTGTAATCTCTTTCTGACCAGCTGTCCCACCATTTTACCCTCCCTGGGCTGAAAGTTCCTAAAGCTGCTGCTGCTGCATTTGTGGTTTTTTTACTCTGTTGTCAATAACTTCTCCTCATGAACTCCTAAGTTTTCACAGGCTGGGAAAAATACCTTACTCTGATCTTTTGTTAGCTCTCTGACTCCAAATTTTTATTTGAGGCATTTTTTTAAAGTTTTTTGGATGGGAATATTGAGGGAGTTCAGATAGGTTGCCTTTAATCCACCATCTTGGCCCTGCCTCCACCATACTAACTTTCTAATAGTAGAAGAAAAAACAAGTGTCCCCTCATTACCTTAATATTTTCAAAGGGTATTTAGGAAGTTAAACAAGAAAAACAAAGGTCCTAGGATAAAGTGGTTCTGTTCTGAGGGTTTTAAGATGTGAAAGAGAAGAAGATAAAAGAAATACACTAGTGCAGAAAAAAGGCAAAAGTGGAACAGACTTGATATTTCTCATAATTGGGATGACTGAGATACAAAAGTGGAGGAAAAGGTATAAAAATGAGCTTCACTCTTATCTGAAGCACACAAAAAGGTTGAATGACCAGAAATACACACACACACACACACACAAGTTTAGTATATAAATGCATCAGACTTAATAGGAAAACAAGTAAGGAGAGGGAGAGAAGGTGTTTAGAGAGAAGATAATACTGGGAAATGAAATCACAAGTAAAACAAATTTCCTGATTCTGAAGGAAGAATTAAGGGGGAGGGAGGAGGACAAAGATAAAGGAATGGAACTAGAACAAGCACTAATATAGCACCCACTATGTTGCCAGGCACTGTGTTAAGTGTTTTACAAATACTATCTCATTTGATCCTCACAACAAGCCTGGTAGGGAGGGAGGTAATGTTACTATCCCCATTTTACAGTTGAGGAATCTGAGTCAAACAGAGGTTTAGGGATTTGTCCAGACTCGTGCAGCTTTTAAGTGTCTGAGACCAAATTTGAACCCATGTCTTCCTGATTAGACATAGTCCTCTACTCATTAAGCTCCAAAGTGAGAAAAAAAAAAGGATAAAGGAAAGAACTGTACTCTAATGGGGTACCTGGCAATTGGGGAATGAATAATTTGAGTTTATAAATGTAATGGAATGCTATGTTTCTGTAAGAAATTATGAAAGCATTTCAGAGAATCCAGCAAAGTATGAACTAATGCTTCATTAGTTCCAACTAACATAACTAACTAACAGTTACTAACATTAGTAACTAACATTACTGTCCTCGTGTAACATGATAAAGAAGAAGGATTATGAAAGATTTTAGAAATATGACCAAAGACCCTGGAGTCAGAAGGACCTGAAATCAAATCCAGCCTTAGACATTTTGTACTTACAAGCTGTGTGACCCTGGGCAAGTCACTTAACCTTGATTGCCTCTTTAAAAAAAAGAAGAAGAAGAAATATGACCAAAGCATTGAACAACAACGTCCTCAGAGGTCCTATGGTAAAGCACATTACCCACTTCCTAAAAAAGAAGTAATAGCCTTAAGGTGCAGAATGCCATACAGTTTTAGACATGGAAAGAAATAAAAATTAACATGTTAAATTTATATTTATTTTTCTTTAAAGCAAGGTGTAAGAGATTCAGTTTCAAATATATTTTTTCAGTTCTTCTTTGAATATTGAAATATTTATTTTGTTGTTTGTTAAATTCATAATAAGAATGTTTTTAATTCTATTGCCTTCTTTCTCTTGATTATTTCCAATTTATCTTATACATATCTCATTTATATATATATCTGTTTCCTTAGTATCTCCCTCATTAGACTATAAACTCCTTGACAGCAGGGACTACTTTTGCCTTCTTTATTATTCCCAGCATTTAGCATAGTACCTAAAGTATGGTATGCACTTAATGAATGTTTATTGATTAACTTAAAAAAAAAGAAAAAAACAAGAACTGCTTACATAACTACATGTGAAAATATCAAAAGAGAAAAACATTACTAAATATTTTAACGTTCTCTATGACTTCATATTCTCATTCCCCAAATTTTTTGGTTAAATACGAAATCACATCAAACAGAATGGTCTACTAATGCTTAGTTGTTATGATAATTCCAATGCAAAATCAATATGTGGTCAAAGTACTATAGATATTACTTTATAGACTTCCATCCTTCAAAAAAGGGTAGAATATCTAGAAACAATACACATACAATTTGCCAAAAATACTACACTAGTAGTGCTAATCCATGTTTCTAGTAATTAAGTGTTTTAGGTTTAATGGCAACAATAAAACTTTTAAATCCCATGATATAAAAGTTTTTGATAACTTTTAATTTGTAATTTGATTTCATTTAATTATCACTGATTTACAAGGATTTACTATACATTTACTACCTGAAGAACTATACTGTATTTAGTTTACACATGATAAAAAAAAATGTCTCTGACCTCACAGAAATTACAATCTAGTAAAATTCCCAAAACATTTCAGTTCATATTCCATAATACCATACAAAAATTTTAAATGATATCCTGTTATAATATAGTATGTTATTAAATATTAACACAAACCCAAGAACTATATGAAAACAATTATAAAATACTTTTCACACAAATAATTAGAGAAATAGTAATTGCTCACAGGTGGACCAAGCCAATAATAAAAATGAAATGCTATTTACCTCCAGAAAAAGAACTAATGGAGTCTAAATACAGATCAAGGCATACTTTTTTTACTTTATTTTTCTTGAGGTTTTTTTTTTGTCTGTTCTCTTTTGCAACATGGCAAATATGGTTTGCATGATATCACACGTGTAATTGATATCACATTTCTTGCCTTCAAAATAGGGGGGAGGAGGGGTGAAAGGGAGAGAATTCAGAATTCAAAAAAAATTTAATGAATGTTAAAATAAATAAATAATAAAAGTTTGAGAAAAAGAATTAAATAACAGGGAAAAAAAATTTTGCTTGGTATTCACAGAGAACAGTGCTTAACCCTGAGACTTAATACTACATTAAAAAGAGTACTGAAAACAATATTTTCCTCTCTCCAATATTACTGATTTTGAAGAATAAACATGATTTTATTTTCTCTGTAATTCACTGCATAGTAACTAGTACTGTTTGGTAAAGTCTGTTTTTAAATTGGATCCTTGAATGACATACATTTTTGTTAGAAAGTAAATCAATATTCTAAAAACTTGAAAATGATACAAACTTCTACTTACTATATCCAATGATCTAAAAGTAGTCCCCAAGTGGACTCTCAAAGACAAGTGGCCTAAATAAAAGATGTTTTTGATTCACCACCAGGAAACCAAAGTTTAAGTTTGGATTTACCCTGGAAGGAGAGACTGTGGTGTTGGTGTCGGACCATTCAGAGCATACATGCTTATGCTGCTGACTCCACTGCTTCCCATACTGCCAGAACTTTGTGCAGACTGAGTGTTCCGATCTTGGTAATTCAGTGGGAGGCTCTGAGGTCTGGCGTAATAGTAAGGAGTTGAATGGGCATCTCTTGGTAATGCTTGAGCAAATAGTGTGGCATAACTAGAAACCTTAAAAAAAAAAAGCAAAATTCTAATTAAGAACATAATAAGTAATTAACATTTTCTTCAAAATATTTACTGACAAAATTCAGATTCCTATTTCCTTTCCATTTGTTCACTTGAGTGTTTAGCTTACTAATAAAGTAAATGAGTTGCTAATTCAAATTCAAGTAAGCTATACAAAAACTGGTAAAATTTTAACAAGATGTTTAAATTCTATGAATAATTATGTCAAATAGTTGAATGCTGGAAACATTTACTTAACCAGAATTCAAGCAACCATAAAACTCAAAACATATAATCTTTTTTTCAATATGGTCTAGTGAAATTTGCATGCTGTAAAATATCAAAACCCCAAATTCTTATATTTGAATATTCTAATGGCTTCTAAAGGGCACAGGGCAGTCAAATAGTTCATTCTGGGAAAAAAAGACATTCTGACCTGCTCAGCACACCTGCAATTCCACCCTGACTCTTTTTTCATGTTAATCTTATTCCTAGCTCGATACTGAAGGACTGTTTATGGTATTTGCTCCCAGGGACCACTGGCCACCCTCCAGGAAACAGATATTCATAAACAAGATAGTTTTGAGAACAGCTCCTTTCCCACAGATTTCGCATTTATTTTGGCAAACTGCCTTCTTTGTTACAAAAAACTACTAAAAGCAGGTAGCCCCGACATTATCTTTGGCATCTCCCCCCAGGTGCAGACGTGTGGCCCGGGATTTTCCCATTGGGACTCTGGAGGCTGAAAACCAGGACTCCCCAGCCCATGTGATCCAGATGTAGATGGTTCCCCTGATGATGATGATGATGATTGATTGTAACAAGATTTGATAGTGATAGAGACTTAAGTATGTTATTGTTACCTATTGGGACTTACTAACTGTGAGAAATGAAAGAGTTAAGTTTCCACATAAGTAGATAAGAAATCAGAACAGATAGGCTAACTTCTCTGTCCAGGGAGGGGCACATAATGTATGTTAGGGGTGGGGCACATAAGGAAGATTGTAACCTAGAAGGATTAGGACCAATCCTGATCCGGAAGGCAGGAGTTAAGCAATTACTAACTATAAAGACTGTTCTGGCTTCTTTTACCCCATTCATTTCTCTCCTTCCAAGGAGGTGCACCCCCTTCTCGCGAGAATCAAAAATACTTCAACCTCTTTAATAAAAAGTCTTTGAGACACCAGTCTTCGGGAACTGAGTCTGGGGTCATCTTTATAACAATTTCTAACTCTATTCTACTTACTAATCTTAATCCTATTTTACTATCTTAATAATAAATACTTTTAGGGGCAGCTAGGTGGTGCAGTAGATAGAGCACCGGCCCTGGAGTCAGGAGGACCTGAGTTCAAATTCAGCCTCAGACATATAACACTCACTAGCTGTGTGACCCTGGGCAAGTCACTTAACCCCACTGCCTAGCCAAAAATAAATAAATAAATGAATGAATAAATAAACACTTTTAGTATATACTTATATATAAATCAAACTGTCATTTCTAAACCAATCCAAACTGAAACTAACTTAAGCTTCGATAAATAAGGCTGCTTAGCAATACAATCACATATCTGCAAATATCACTAATATAATAAAGATTATAACCACAATGACAAGTCTGAGCTACCAGAATCCTAAAGTGACTAAGTATGGAGTAACAGAAAGAAGTGGACTAAGAATCAGGAAACAAGGGTCTGACTCTATCAGTTGTGACTTTGGGCAAGTTAATTAATAAGAGCTTCAGCTTCTTGACCTAAAAAAAGAAGGAAGGTTGATTAGAAGTCCTCAAAGTTACTTCTGACTCTAAAAATTCTGTGATTTTTAGGATAATATATGTTCTACACTCTCAAAATATGTCACAATTAAAATTCATTAAAAAATAAGTAATTCATTAATGGTTTATGGTATCACACAGTGAACCAAGTGTTCACTTTTAAGTATTTTAACCAGGAAATTACATTTACCCTAAAATCTTTTTTTTTACCGGGGTGGAGGGAAAAGGGTTATTATATCAATTTTGAAAAAAAAATAAAATTTAAATAAGAACTGTTAATATTGTAAATTAAAGATTACATCATATTTCATATGTATTATTTCCTTTGCTCCTGAAAACAATGCTATGCAATGCTATTGTTATCCTCATTTTACAAATGGGGAAACTGAAGTTGAAAGAGATCAAGTGACTAGTCAGTCACACAGCAAGGATTAAAACCTAACTCTTCATGACTCTAAATCTAGCATGTTATTACTTTTACTTGTATATCAAATTATAAAGGTAGCTTTGATTTTTTTTAATTGTAAATTTCCAAATTTTCCATGAATTGAAAGATTTTTCCACTTTTTTCATATACTTATGCTACCTCCACTTATTTGTTTACCCCACTTTAAATTTGGTGTGATAATCTTCTTTTGCCCTTTCATCACCACCAAAAAAATATTTAATGGCTCTTTTAAAAGACGGTAAGAAGCTGGACCAAAATAAAAACATTTACCTTATTTGGTTGCTTTCGTGGATCTTCACTGAGACTAAGCAGGAGGTAGAGTATTGACCACTTATTTTTCAAAACTCCCTGTGGAAGAGAAATAATTAAAACCAATAAAAAATTTTAAAATATCACTTAATGAATCTTCTCATCACTTTATATTCCCATACCTCCCAACTATTACTTTCTAAAACAATTATTACATCCAAACACATAATAAAATCTCACAAAGGCATTCAGTTCTAAATATTTCAAGTTCTTATTTACCAGAAATAGGAATTATCATTGTTCTAGAGATAATGTCCTTTAAAAATCAGTAATATATACCCTTATGACATTTTCTCTCAAAGCCCTGTAATAAAAATATTTTTTCATTGATCACCATACCCTTGAAAAAGAACAGTTCCTTTCTATATCTGACAACTTTTTTTAAAACAAATTCAACTTTCTATCTTACTGCCTATATAGAAGGTAAAATTATTCTAATATCCGAACAACAGTTTCCTCCCTTTATAACCACTTCCTTCTTACAGAGTATAAATTAACACTTTAATTTTTTTTAACATTAGAAACACTGTTCCTATATTGTGGTATATGTTGTGAAATGGAGGTGAATCTAAACATCTCGATTTTAGTCGTGAAGAAGTAGGTAAGGCATTATGCAATAAAAACAGCACTAAATTTGGCATCAGAAGACTGGCTCAAATTCAAGGCAATGCCTCCTTTTTTTATCTAATTTTTTTTTTTTTACTAAAACACTCAAAAAAGGTGGCATTTTCATTCATACAGGAGGTCACAAAGAGAGGATTCTATGCAAAATCATGAACCTCTATTACATTTCTTGATTTTCTTAAAGTACATAGCCAATTCTCCACATTACTTTCAAAATAGTCCTGCATATCTACACTTCCTTCTAAATATCCTTTTTTACTCTTCTGTGCATTTAAAAAAAAAATGTTATAGTGGCATCATTATAGCTAAAAACTCCCTTCAAACTGCCCCTTTCCCCCCTTTTTCTTATCCTAGGTAATTGTGGAAGACAATGCCTCTTACTGATGAGGATAAAAGCTAAATCGCAAAAAAAGGAAAAACCCTGGACTTTCCCACTTGGCCAAATCTCTGGCTGTTGCCTGAGGCTATAATCAACTGGCCTTTCTGAGTGGCTACACCCAATCTCCCAATTCTGTTACCCTTAACCTAGCCTAGCCCTACCTATAGCCCCTGGCCATTTCCCACACTTAATCCTAGCTAGGCTCAATTTTCCAGGTCCCAGGAGTCCTGTTCACCCCAGCTTACTGACCACTCTCATTCAGATCTTCCTTAGACCCTCCTCCAGTCACCCCAAACTACTTGGCCACTCCTAGATCCCTCCCACAGTCTATCTTGTATATAAGGTCTATCTTGTCTCCATCAAGATGCTCAGATTCCTAAAATCTAGCCACTGCTCAGATTCTTACAATCTAACCACTGCTTTAATTCTTAATCTAGCCACTGCTCACTCATGTTCAGACTCCTTAAGAGTCTGCCCAATATGATGGATGTTCTAATAAACCTTGTCTTTGGTCAAAAGAAGGCGTGGGTCAAATTCTTTCGGGCAGGACCCACATGTTGTGATTTTGGGGTCCCAGCACCCCTAAACCACATCATTACTACCAAAATTGTAAGAAAATATCTGGCACTTACCACAGTGGTTGACATATGCAGGTGCTACAAATATAAAGCTTATTTCTTTCCTCTTTCCCCTTCTCTACTACCTTCTGGTTCTAAATTTCTCAATGTGTCAAATGAGAAGGTTGGAACAGGTGATTTCTATCTTCTGGCTATAAATCCTATAATCCTACACGATATAAATTAAATCTCAAGTAAAAAGCCTTCTAAAACTTAAAAAAAAAAAGCAACTGCCTAAGAGATTATCAGTAGGAAGGGACCACATAAACAAACTAAAAATAATTTAACTGATTTACAAAAATAATAGTAAACCAGTCTTAAAATGTTTTTGTCTTGGATTTATACGCTACCTTTGTTATGAGGAGTTCAAAACATTCTGCTATGGTCATAGGGGTCTTTGTCATATGAATCCATAAAAAGGGAAGGGAAAGAAAGAGAATAAGCATTTTATATGGCACCTACTATGTGCCAGACACCATGCTAAACACTTTTATAAACACTATTTCATTTGATTCTCACAACAATCCTACAAGTAGGTGCTATTATTATCCCCATTTGACAGTGGAGGAAACTAAAGCAGAAAGTGGTTAAGTGACTTGGCCAGGGTCACATTGCTACTAAGTATCTGAGGCTGGATTTGAACCTGGGTCATGCTAACTCCAAGACCAACAATCTCTCTATTGCGCCATCAGCTGCTTCAAATAGCAAATAAAAATAAAAATTTACAAAAAAGATAAAATATTTATGTTATGGAAATCCTCAATTTACAAAATTGTTTACCAAAGGTCTCCCTTAGAAAGTAAACTTTCAGGGGCGTCTAGGTGGTGCAGTGGATAGAGCTCTGGCCTTGGAATCGGGAAGACCCGAGTTCAAATCTGGCCTCAGACACTTGACATTTATTAGCTGTGTGACCCTGGGCAAGTCACTTAACCCCGATTGCCTCACCAAAAATAGCAAAAAAAAAAAAAGTAAACTTTCTTCATGCATTCAACACATGATATGACCTACAATAATTTATATACAAATCTTCACGATCTCATCTCCTGTTCTTGTTCTTGAAAAGATTTACATTAGACCTAAATATTCATAACAGCAGTTTTTATAACATCAAAAACCTAGAAATAAGGTAGATGCCCATCAATTAGGGAATACATGAACAAGCTGAGGTATGAGAATGTGATGGAATATTACTGTACCATAAGAAACAATTAATATGGTGAATACAAATAAGTATGAGAAAACTTACATAAAATGATGCAATATTAAGTAAGCAGAATCAGGAAGACAATATACACAATGACAACAATGCAAAGGGAAAGAGCAAAACACACAAAACTATGAAAATATAATAAACCAAATTTGGTTCTCTTCCTTCAATGCAAAACTGGAGGACTATGGATGTGGAAGACTAAAGATAACATAAAATGTTTTCAATATGTTAGGCAGTTTTGCTGAACTGTTTTTCTCTTTTTTTTTTTTTAAATTATGTGTTAGAAGGGATGGCTCTACGAGAAGAGGAAAGGGGATAGACATATTGGGAAATGCAGTTGATGTAAAAAATAAAGTATACCTATAAACATTTATTTTTTAAAATACACTAGAGCAAAATTCAAAAAGAATCCTATTTTCCAATGACAAATATTTTAAAAATAAAGACAAAGGAAAAAATGTTGTTGAAGAATAATAAAACGATGCAGCAAATGTTTTTAAATACCATATTTAAAGAAAGAGGTAAATCTACCTTTATGTTTTATGCTTAAAATATTATTTCTTCCTAATTTTTATTTTTTCTAACCAACACCACGATATCTTTGAATTCTCTTGCACTGCCCTGCAAAAGACCTGCCAGTCCATTTTGTTTTCTGAGATTTGGATTTGTGTCCTTGAGAATTGCATGTAAATGCAATTTTCGTAAGCAAAATAATTAAAAATGTACTAAGAATACTACTTAAAGGAATCACAAAATCAGAGAATTTGGGAGTCATAAGGGACGTCAATGCAACCCAGACACAAAAGGAATACCTACTAGAACATACCCCACAAGTGCTCATTCAGTTTCCTTTTAAATGAAGAGAGAAGCCATAAATTCTCAAAGCAACCCATTCCACTTTTACATAGCTCTAATTGTTAGAAAGTTTTATCCTGGCATCAGGTCTAAAGATGCTACATTCCCTATTCCAAAACTTCTCTTTCCTCAAGTCTCCCATACCACCCCCTCCTCACATTCTTTCAGCAGAACATCTGCCTTCATATTTTACTGAGAAAAACAGAGATATACCTTGCATTCACCTCTAATCCCCTATTCTATATCTCAGAAGCCTTTGACATCATCCCCTATCCTCTCCTCCTTTAAACTCTGATAAGGGATAGCCCTTCTCACAAAGGCCAATGTCTATCCAACCCCTTTCATCTCCTGTGACAGACTGAGCCAAAATCATCCGCTCCCTTCTAAATTTTAATTCTTCCCTATATACTAGTTTACTCCTTACTGCCTACAAGCACACCCAAGGCTCCTCCAGTCTGAAAAAAAAAAAATCTTGTTTAATCCTACCACTAACAGTTAGTATATGGCACATAGTAAGTGCTTAATAAATGCTTATCGACTGCCTACCATTACCTCAAGCAATAATCCTGTAGCTCCCCTCCCTTTAATGACCAAACTTCTTGAAAAAGCTGTCTATCCTCATTGTCTCCATTTTCTCAGTCGAATGGGGGAAATAACATACAAAAACTACATAAAACAAGTTGTATACAAGATAAGTTAGAGATAATCATCTGAGGTAAGGTACTATAATTAAAAGAGATCAGAAAGGTTTCTTATACAAGATAGTTTTGGATGGGACTTGAAGGAAGGCAGTGAAGTCAAGAGGCAGACATGAAGAAGAGAATGCCAGGCACGGAAACAGCCAGCAAAAATGCCCAGAGTCTGAAGATAATATGTTACAAGTGGGAAGCAACCAGGAACCAGCGTAACTGGGTCACTGAGTATAGTGGGGATGAGCAAATTCTAAGAAGACTAAAAAAATAATAGTGATGGGGTTGGAATCTGGGCCCCAGAAAGGAAAAACTCTGGACTTTCCCACATGGCCAAATCTCTGGTGTTCCCCTGAGGCTATAATCCTAGCAACTGGCCTTTCATTGTGGCTACACCCAATCTCCCCTCCATTGTCTTACCTCCCTATCCTAGCTAGGCTCCATTCTCCCTTGGCCATGAGGTCCAGGTCCCAGGAGTTTTGTTCACCCCAGCTTACTTGCCACTCCCATCCAGATCTCCTTAGGCCCTTCCTCCTGACACCCCAAACTACTTGGCCACTCCTAAATCCCTCCCACAATCTTTCTGTATATAAGGTCCATCTTGTCTCCATTAGGATGCTCTGATTCTTAGAATCTAGCCAATAGCCCATAGATGCTCAGATTCCTTAAGAGTCTAGCTAATATGGCGAATCTTCAATAGACCTTGTTTTTGGTTGCAAGAAGGCTTGGGTTGAATTCTTTTGGGCAAGACCCGGGTGTCGTGATTTTGGGGTTCCAGGACCCCTAACCTCAAGAACGCATCAATGGGACTAGGTTATGTACTTACTGTACTTAAAATGTAAACTCCTTGAAAATAAACTTTCATTCTTTGTACTTATATCCTCAGAGCCTCGCAAAGAATCTAGTATATAGTAGGTGCTTAATTTTTATTTACTGACTAGACAATTTCAACAGCCTCATTTGTCTTCCTCAAGTCTCTCCCTTTTCCAATCCATCTACTTTAAACAGTTGCCAAAAGCGATATTCCTAAGATCACATCACTGCCTATTCAATAAGCTCAATTGGTTCTCTATTACCTCTAGAATCAAATATAAATTTCTTTTTGGTATTTAGGGCCGTTTGTAGCCTGACTCCAACCTATCTTTCTAGCCTTATTTCTCTTTAATATATTCTACTGTCAGGCCAAACTGGACTTTTTTTGTTGTTTATCATAACATCTCTTCAGTCTTTGCACAAGCTGACTTCCATACCTGGATTCCACTCTTTGCTTGCCTCTACCATTTAAATTCCTAGTTTCTTTCAATGTCACCACTTCCATGAGGCCTTTACTGATCCCTACCTAGCTCTTCATCCCTCCATCAAAAAATTAATCTAGGTTTAGATTCTTAAAATCTAGCTACTAGCTCACTAATGTTCAGACTCCTTAAGAGTCCGCCCAATATGATAGATGTTCTAATAAACCTTGTCTTTGGCTGAAAGAAGGCTTGGGTCGAATTCTTTTGGGCAGGATCTGATGATATTGTGATACTGGGGTCCCAGCACCCCTTAGCCCCTAAATCTCAACATTTTGGTGGCCCATACCGGGAAACTGCCTAACCCCAAGTTCTTCTCCAACCAAGATGAAAGGTATGTAAGCCTCCCCCTCTTCTTTTTTTTTTTATGGCAATTTTTATTTATTTTTTTGTTTTCAACATTTACTTCCACAAGATTTTGAGTTCCAAATTTTCACCCCATCTCGCCCCTTCCCCCACCCGAAGATGGCATGCATTCTAAATACCCCTTCCCCTGCCCCCTCTTTTTTCTTGCTCTGCAGTTAGGGTCATTCTCCAAGCACCAAGGCTAGGAGGTGCTTTTCGGGCAGACAGTTACGATGCTGTCTTGCACTCTGCCTGGCACTCTCACACTCTCGGTCCACTGGTTTGGTTTGAGGCCAAGGACCTGGGCACACCTGATGAGGTTGGGATCTAGACCCCACAAAGGAAAAACCCTGGACTTTCCCACTTGGCCAAATCTCTGGCATTCTCCTGAGGCTATAATCCCATCAACTCACCTTTCATTGTGGCTATACCCAATCTCCCCCTTGGCCACGAAGTCCAGGTCCCAGGAGTTCTGTTCACCCCAGCTTACTGGCCACTCCTAGGTTCCTCCCACAGTCTTTCTGGTCTACTTTGTCTCCTTAAAATGCTGGGATTCTTATAATCTAACCACTAGTCAGATATATATAATCTAGCCGATAGCTTACTAATGTTTAGACTCCTTAAGAGTCTGCCCAATATGACCGATATTCTAATAAACCTTGTCTTTGGCTGAAAGAAGGCTTGGGTCAAATTCTTTTGGGCAGGACCCATGTGTTGCATTTTTGGGGTCCCAGCACCCCTAAATCTCTAAACCGAATCACACCTTCCACAGCACAGAGGTCAAGGATGGACTCCATATCCAGAAGGGTATGCCCAATTCTGCAAATTCTCTCCGGCACTAGGGAATAGGGGAAAACTGCAGTTGCTTTTTGGTTCCCTGAGGCTCACTTACTCCCTGAATCCTGGAAGAGCTAAAAATATCTTGGCAAATTCTGGAGGTTTTGCTTTTGATCATTAAGGAGTTTTGAAACTCCACCTTACAACCCTGGTCACTCCTTCTCCCACTCCCTTCCCTTGAATCAAGAGGGTATCTGTTAACTCCTCTCACAGGAGAAGAGAGTTTCACCCTTTACCCCTCACCTTTGAGGAGGGGGGAGGGTCAGCAGCTACAGCATGAGCCCCACTGGCAATGGCCTTGGGCCCTAGGGCAACCTTTGCCTGGAAGCATCACCCAGGTTCAGCACATCCTGCTCAAGGTAAAAAAGCTAGCCTCTGAAGTTGGGTAAGCACACTCTTTTAAAGTTGTATTTTTAACTGTTAATGATGAGATGCTGATTCTCTGTAAAGTAATGTGGAAAAATATTTAACAAGTCACCTGATTGGTGATGAGTTTGTTTCATGTTTCAAATTGGTGAACTTTTTGTATCAATTATGTCAAGCAACTTTTCATAATTTGGTTACCACTAAAATAATTTGGCTATTGTAGGTTATTGTTTTAATGTTCAAACTAGCCAAAAAGCTGGTTTGGATTATGGCTTGGTGAGAATTTGCAAGTGTATAGACATCTTGATCTTCTATACTGAAACTTGCTGTGTGAGGAAAAAGTTCATAGAATTCTATTTTGAGTTGTCTGATGGGTCATAATCCATCAATAATCAATAATCCACTGAGAGAAATGCCACAAGCTACTCAGAGAATGTGATACTGGTGGGAAGTCAGCATTGGGAAAAGCTGAGAGGACAATTTTAGCCTCAGTCTAAGATGGGATCCTCCTGGCTCAGCTTCCCCATTATGTTCCTTCGAAAGGGAATGTTACCCACCTGGCTATTCCTGAGTCTGGCTATGAGGTGGATTTGATACTGCATGGTTGGAAAACTGCATTATCTGAATCCAAACAGAGCTAAGGATGTTTTATCCTCTCAAAGGTGGGCCCTGAATCTAGTCCCTGCTTTATATCTGGGCCCTGCAGTTTTTTTCTGTCAGATTGTGTCTTCCAGACTACAGGCCATTCACCTAGAGTTGGTAGCAAACAGCAAATACCAGCCAATGTCCCCCCATTCTTCCCTGGATGCAGTCTGTGCTCAGTTCCAGTCAACCTCCTCTTTGGGACCTCCTCAAGTCAGGAACAGGTCTACATCCCTTGCCAGCAGGAAGCAGTTTCAGAAGCCAAGATCGTCGCCCCTTACCCCAAAAGAATTTAGGTCCCATTTGTTTGAGGAGGGAATGATGAGGATAGGAGCTAGACCCCATGGCCAACTCTCTGGCATCCCCCCCACCAGACTATAATCCCATCAACTGGCCTTTCACTGTGGCTAAACCCCAATCTCCCAATTCTGTTACCCTTAACCTAGCGAAGCCCTCCATTGTTTTACCTCCCTATGGCCCCAGGGCACTTCCCACCCTAAATCCTATCTAGGCTCCATTCTTCCTTGGCCACATGGTCCAGGTCCCTGGAGTTCTATTACCTCATAGACTACTTGGCCACTCCTAGACCCTTCCTATAGTCTTTTTGTATATAAGGTCCATCTTGTCTCCATTAAGATGCTCAGATTCTTAGAATCTAGCCAATACCTCACAGACTCTCAGATTTCCTCCAGAGTCTGGCTAATATGGCGGATCTTTAATAAACCTTGTCTTTGTCTGAAAAAAAAAATCTATATCTATTTTGCATGTATTTACACATACATACATGTACATGTTGTGTCCCAATAAAAAGTAAGCTTCTTAAGAGCAGGGACTGTTTTCACTTCTGCCTTTGTTTTACCAGTGCCTAGCACAGTGCCTGGAACATGGTAAGTACTTAATAAATGCGAAGGGACTGATTGATTAAAGGAAATTTTAAGATATTAAAATCCATATTTTCACAAATTATAAATTAGAAGGTAGCTTTTCACTTAAAAAAAAGTCACTAGCATTCTTTGAATAGTAAGTCCCCTTCATGAACACAAATAATTTTGTTTATGCAACTCCTGAACAAAGTTAAAGAAGTGTATAGAATAGTATCCCTTCCAAATATAGAACCGTGATATGTACCCTCTCAGCAAATTAACGGAGTAAAATCAAAGCTGCCTCTTGTCGTGTTTATTATATATTAGACTTGAATGAACATGAAGTTATATGTTACTATTTAGCGGATTAAAGTATATTTTCTTTTAGCAAAAGTATCTTTAAAATTTCCAATGTTAAAATCACCTCAATTTACAATGGAGTAGTAAGTGAATTCCTTTCCAATTCTAGGACTCTGGGATTTATAGTACTAAAAATCTGTAGTATCTACATGGCCAGGAAAAATAATGTTGAAAAGAAATAGTGAATCACATATTATGTAAATATGTGAATTGTATGTGAAGTCATATATTTAAATGGATTGAAATCAGGCTGCTTTGAAAACTTAAAAAATGGTAAAAATTGAGATGCCTAGCTCAAAGGTCCTCTAGGTGGTACTACAGCATTGGGACAGGAATAGCATATAAATGACAAGCTAGATATATTATTGCTTTTCTTTGCTTTCTCCTCCTTTCCAATTTCCTTACAACTTAAAATACTCTTAATAGCTGCCCATACTTAATAACTACCCCACAGCCCAGTATCCATTATCTAGCCCAGTACAATATGGTGACAATGAGCCATAAGACCCCTAGCATCTACACTAAATCAAAGACTGATGCCACATTATTACCCTTCAGAAGTGCCCTAGCATTACACAAAAGTTGATAAGAAATTTGAGAGGGGGTATCAGAGTGAGAGGGAAGAAAGTAGCTAAGATCTGATCTGAAAATGGTATTTCCAAGTTAATCAGACGATTAAAGGTCAAAAGTTTACAAAAGCCAAAAAATAAAATTTCTGAATGTTTAATATGTGGTAGCTGTATTATTTCAGCAAATAATATATTCATCATATTACAATCCTAAATTTTAACAAAATTGCAGAATTTTATCAACAGAAGTTATCTATCATCTATTTCACCATATTCCAGACAATCATTAGCTATAAAAAGTTTCTGTTGAATTATATGGATATACTTAAGAATTTAAACACACTTTTAAAAAAATAAAAATTAAAAAAAATTAAAGCCATGTCTGACAACACTTTCTCACCAAATTCCTTGCTCTTGGAAAGCCACAGTATCACAATTTATAGAATGATTTCAGAGATGAGTTAAATTCAAATAAGACTTGGCCATACTGGCATCTACCTATCCAGGTTAGATGTAAAACTCGTAGAAAAATCAATAGGAATTTGGTTCATCATTGCATTCATACAAATGATATGAACCTCAGAAATACTTAAATTCCATATACTTGAATCTGTTAACAAATCATGTTTTTATGTCCTGCTTATAACTTAAACAGATGAAACCCTTGCTCCCACCAGTGTGAAAGATATTGTGTTTTGTTTTGTTTTTGACTTGGAGTTTGGGGAAATTTGTGGGTTTAGAAGTAAAAGAGAGAAGCTGTGAGAAGCAAGTGTCTTCAGCCAAGCACTTTAAGATTTCCAGACTGGACTGGCCAGCCTGCCTGCCTAGTGCAGCACTGTTCAAAAAGAGCTTCACTTATATTGCATTAATTTTTTCACCTTGAACACAATCCATTTCAGGCTAAGGTATATGGTTCCTGATTTTATGATGATTGGAAATTTTACTAGAGATGAATTTGGGTTAATAAACATGTTCTTTTGAAAATTCAAATACCTATATGAGGCTTAATTGGCTTTTAGTTATTCAGCCTTCAGTCACTGAATCATTTAATCTAAGAGACAAAAAGAACCTGAGAGATCATCTACTTCATAGTTTTATGGATGAGATTCATTACCCAAAGAGGGTAAATAATTTATACAAAGCAATATAGCTAGTTATTGGCAAAAAACAGTGTTAGACCTTTAGTCTCTTCAAGTTCAGTGCAAGTGATCATTAAACTGTGTTAAAAATGCTTAGCTGAGATCAGAGAAATTTCTACTTGGGTAGGTAGAAGAGAAAATAAGACATTTTTGAACAAAGAACACTTTAGAGCAGTTGATGTCAAACTCAAATAGAAACAGGGGCCATCCAGCAGTATATGAAGGTCCCTGTGGGCTGCAAACTGACTTAGAAAAACATATGTTAACATTACCTATGTTTTATTGTATTTTTACTTATTTTGTTAATTATTTCCCAACAACATTTTAATCTGGTTCTGGATGTATTCAGAGAGTTACAGGCACTCTGGAAGATCAAATGGACATGTATACTTTAGAGCATAGGAAAGTTTATGTAGAGTGTCAGAGAGGAAGATGTAGACTGCATAACTAAGTATTGGATAGCCTGGACAGTACAAAGTTGGGAAAAAACACACAATAACAATGGTGCATCAAGTATGAATTTTTTTAAATTTCACATAGAAATATTTCTAGATACTCCCCAAGATACAAACCTAAGGATTAAAAAAAAAAGGTGGGGGGGAGTAGGCATAAAGTTAGAAGTGGTCATTGTTACTTTCCCAGATAGGCCAATGCCACCATCAGTTTTCCAAATGTTTTCCCTTGAGCTATGCAGTCTGTTAAACAACGTAAGAAGTGCTTTTCAGACTAGGAGTAGGCACACACATGTACTATTTATCTAACTTATTCTTGAGAGAGCTCATATGCTCAATCCATCAAACCGTGAAAGAAAATGCTCTGCTAGAATTTGCTGAGCCAGCTCACCGAGATGTCAAACATCATGTTCTCAGAAATGAAATGGCAACAATATTTAGTACGCTGTCTGAAGTACTCAAATGCATCTGTAATTTCATCAATTTGGGAACTCCCTCCCATGATGCAGCTCACAATTTCCAGTGTGCTACCCTTAGTATATTCAAATGCCATCCAGTTCAGTAAGAATGGCAACAGTCTCAAGAGTAGCAAATAATAGACTCCCACCAACCATAGACTTAGCACCAGTTGACAAAAGGAGAAAAGAGAGAAAAGGGGGTGGAAGAATAAGGGTACTTTTTTTTGTGTGTGGGTCAAAAATACCCCCATACAATATATTTTAAGCAGTCTAGTGAAGCCTATCAACCCTTTTAAATGCTTAAAATAAAATATATAGGATTACAGAGAAAATCAATTTAAAATGAAACCATTATAAAAAAATTTAAGTTCATGTACCCCAGTTAAGAAACCCTAGAGTAAAGAGTAAGAATAAACAAGTTTAATTTTATATATTTGTTTGTATTTTTTTATGAAATTAGGAAATATATTGTATTCTTAGTTTTTCTTCTAAACTTCATGAGATTTAAAATTTTAACTTTTGGAACATAACCCATTTCAAGTAGAAAATGTTCTGTATATGACTCTGATATGCTTATCCAACATAGCCCTTGGCAGGGTTTTTTCCAAGGGTATGCCTTTCATCTTCTGAACTTCAGGCTAAGGTATATTGATTCCTGAAACTAAAACCTTGGTACTCTCTTTTTAAGGACTAATGATAAATTGTAAAAATGGGGAAAGAAGCAAGAAAAGCAGATGAGACAAGGCTTTCAAATAGATTACAATACTGACCACATAAACAAATATAGAAGATTCTCACTATTTGCTTCCCAAATAAAGTCAAAAGGAGACTAAAAATTCAGATTAAAAGGTCTAATATTGCTTAACCAAAAAGAAGAGCAATTTCTAGATTCTTCCCAGTAGAATATAAACTCCTTGACAGCAAGGACTGTTTCACTGTTGTCTTTGTATCCCAAATGCCTATTATGGTGCCTTACACAAAATAGGCACTCAATGTTTGTTTTCTTTTTATTTGAATTGATATAAAATTAAATTTTATTTAAATGAGGTATAGGTGGAAATCTCATCACCATTGTAGCAGGTTATTCTCACTCGTGTGTGTGTGTGTGTGTTTGTGTGTGTGTGTATTTAAATTAAGAAATATGGAAGGAATACCTTTCAAATGCTGTTAAATTTAACACAGAAGTAATAAAGTTCTGTGGCAATAAGGCAGAATGGATAGCTGGCCCATTAGCCTCGGATTAATTGAATCAATTAAATGGAACTGACAGCTAGTCCACTTAAGCCAAATCTCAAAGACAGTCTCTGAAAAGAAATGAGATAAATGTCTACCTACTTATCATGTTAGCTTCAACTCAATAATTTTAGTCTCACAAACATGATTGAATTTCAGATCAAAATTATATTTACAAAAATCTTTGAAAAGGATTGAGAAAGGTTTTAAAAAGTAATCTAAGAGAAATGTAAAAAGTTCTAAGAAAGGAAAATTTGGAGTTGACGAAAGAAACAAAAAATATCTTATATTATAATCCCACATTAATGATCACCTAAAATGAAAGGAAAAACAGTAATAATTTTGAGATTTTAGGAAACAAATGCAAACCAATTTTAGGAGGCTCCTCTTTTGAGGAGCCAGTTTTATGATGCTAAATTTATTTGGATATATAGACTGGTAGACTTTTTTAGAAAAAAAAATTTTAAGTTAAGAAACCTTTAACCTTCAAGCATAAGCAAGTCTCATAAAAGCTCAAAACCAAAAGACTTTTTTTTTAATCTAAATCAATATATCAATACATTTTAGGGTCCATTATCCTAAAAATAAAGTACAGTTAGACACATAAACTTTTATTATTACGAATAAATAAGTCAACATTTTTTCCCCATCTCCTTCCTTCCTATAATGACTTTAAGCAATTGTACACAAACCAAATGTGTAAATACTGCTGATATACTCCATATTTCCTATCCAAGCTAGTGGCTTTCCTTTCGTCCTCAAAGCAATTTAGCATTAGATCCAAATAAAGTACATACATACTTCTAATACAGTAAAGCTCTCCACTCAGACATAATAGGATGATGGAAGGTCCCCACAGCACTCTCCCTGAACCAGCACTGGGCTCTTAATAAACCACAATCTAAAAGTAAAAGCCATTACCCAATACAGATGTGGCTAATATGATACCACAAAAACTGTTCTTTTACCACTAGCATCCTTAGTATCAGTGTATCATCCTTATCAGTGTATCATCCAGTATCATTCTTAGTAACTTTCATATAATACCTGTGAATGGAGTTTCCTGTGGAGTTCTGAAAATAACGCAGCATCTGCTTCCCTTCTTTGTCGGACAACTACAAAGTTAGAAAAAAAATTTTTTTTAAATAAAGCATTCATATGTATTACAATTTATTTTTATAACAATATTTCACCTATTAAACAGTTCTATCATTTGGATATCGAGTATTTATTTTTGCTTCTGGGTATTTCATTGTATTATTAAACTTATGTGTGTATATATATGTGTGTATATATATATATATATATATACACACACACACACATATAATCTGTGACTAGGTTTTTCTTCTCATCAAACAAGAGGCAGAAAACTATTCATAAATTTCTTCAAAGAGTCATGCTGAAAAGCTATGACTTCTACAAGTCCCTATTTAACCATGTCCTAGAAAAGCTTCAGTAATGTTTTAAGGTAGTTCCAAAACCAAATGCAGGGGCGCTCTAAGACAATTTTAGATTTTCTTAGAGAAAAGACAGGAGATATGTTGAAGGATCATGGCTGACCAGGAATTATTAGGACCATTATCATCCCCAGACAGACTAGAACCCCAGGCAGGCCCTAAAATGAATCCAACTATATAAGACCCTCAGGCTAAGAGTCAGTCTAGATTAAGAAATATATTGTGTAGAACTCATTTCCAGAGTTTTTGACCAGCATCAATCACAATTTAAATTGGTATTCAAACCAAGGCAAGACAAAAAAAAAAAAAAATAAAACAAAAAACCCAATACTGTGTGTCACTCTGCAATAAATCAAAATTAATTCTCTCTAAATACTCACCAGATAATTACTTCTGGAAGAAAGTATAATATAAAGTAGTTTTTTTCATTATTTTCTAGTTTTCACCAAGGTTGTAATAAATAATTATGTTATATATTAAATAAATGAAATTAATAAATAAGCATTTATTAAGTGCTTACTATGTGCAAAGCACTTATTAAGCCCTGGGGATCAAAACAGAAAAGTAAGGCAGTCCCTGCTCTCAAGGAACTCACATTCTAATGGCAGAGAAAACAATATGTACAGGTTTCAAGGGTAAGACTGATAGAAAGATCCTATGGTTCTTCAGGTGTAGCTGAATGATTTCAGGGAATGAACTAAAAATAAGACTGGTTGGGAAGGTGGGGAGGGAGCAAGGGATTTCAGATAAGGTCACTACACTGTTAGTTTTATTAACTTGTTTTACTTTGTTACAAGAGACTGACTTCCCATGGAGTAAGGATGTATTGTAAAAATAAAACGTCAATAAAACTTTTAAAATTTGTGTGTATATTATCAGATTTTTAAAAATTAAATCCACAAGAGCCTCTCAAAAAAGTGAAAGTAACAAATTTGGAATATGAAAATACCAAATTTAAAGAAAATGGAGCAGTAAGAAAAATGGAAAGTGGCAGAAAAGAGGGACAGAAACTATAAGCCAAAGGCAGGATACACCCTACCAGGGATAGGGGACCTCAGTAAATAGCACTTACACACACACACACACACACACACACACACACACACACACACACACACACACACACACGCTCAGAAGAGCAATGGTGACTCCAGGATAGATTTAATCATGGAGGAGTTGGTACACTGGGAAGCTAAATACCCTGTAATAGTTTTGTACCTCCATGGGGAAGGGAAGGGAAGGGAATAAGTATTCATATAGCTCAAATAAGCATTTATAAAGCTCCAACTATATGCCAGGCACTGTGCTGAGGATTTTTTTCCCCACAAATATCTAATTTTATCACCACAACAACCCTGTGAGGGAAATGCTATTATTATCCTTATTTTTCAATTAAGGAAACTGAAGCAAACGTATGTTAAGTGACTTTCCAGGGTCACACAGCTAGGAAGTGACTGAGACCAGCCAGGGTTGAACTCTGGTCTTTCTGACTACAGACCCAGACCCAGAATTTTATCCACAGTACCAGTTGTCTTTATGGTTAGCATCCTACCTCAGGAAAATGAATATATGAGTTCCTAGAAGCAATTAGCATCCAGAAATCAAGAGGAGTTCAAACCTTGTAATTTAGAAACACCATTAGAAACACAGAAAAATTAAAGAAGGAATAAAGTAGAGTCCATAAATTAGAGAATAAAATTTCAGACTAGGCTGGAAGAAAAAAGAATTAAAGCTAAGAACAAACAAAACAAACAAAAAAAAAACTTTAGAAAAAGGAAACTTAAAAAAATAAAGTTAAGAAGCTGGAGAAGAGAAGAGGGTAAATTTGGAACTCACCTCTTAACAGAGGGGAAAGAAGGGACAAATGAGGGAAAGAAACATAAAAGAAAAATACCAATAATTTAAAACACAAAAACTAGGGAAAAGATAGGTAAATGAGGGAATAGATAAAAAGAATCAATGAGAATGGAGTTTTAACAAAGTAATTTTAAAAAAATTAAAGCAGGGATTCCAAATTTATTAAAATAGGGCCATTCTCCAACTGATTAAAAATGGTAAGGACATAAATAAGCAGTTTTCCCAAGAAAGAAAGCTAAGCTTTCAACAGCCGTTATGAAAAAAAAAGTTCCAAATCCCCCACAAAATGCAAATTAAAACAACTCCAAAGTTCCTCCTTACACCCATCAAATTGGAAAAGATGACAAAAAATAAAAATGACAAATGTTGAATGGGCTGCGGGAAAACAGGCACATTAATGAACTGCTAGCAGAATTGTAAAGTGTTTCATTCATTCTGAAAACAATTTGGAGCTGGGCCCAAAAAAAAAATCACTAAACTCTGAACACCCTTTGACCCAGCAATACCACCACTAGGTCAATACCCCCAAAGAGGGGAAGAACAAAGGGAATCATGTACAAAAATATATAAATGCAGCTTGTTTTGTAGTAGCAAAGGGCTGAAAACAAAGGGGGTATTCTTTAAGTGTAGAATGGTTAAACAAATTATGGTCTATTTATGTGGTGTACTACTGTCGTAAGAAATGAAAGGAATCATCTAAGAGAAAACTGGGAAGACTAACATGAACTGATGAGAGTGAAGTGAATAAAACCACAAGAACAACTTGATACAATAACAACATTGTAAGAAGTCAACCCTGAAAGACTTAGAACTCTGATCAATTTAGTTAGATCAATGTAATGACCAACCACAACACCAAAGGACTGAGGACAAAGCATGACAATGTACCTCAACTTAAAAAAAAAATAATACAAACCCCTCTCTCCCATTCAATAAACTCCAGTGGCTCCCTGTGGTTTCCAGGATCAAATACAAAATGTTCTGTTTAGCATGAACTCTTTGATCCAATAACAATGGCCTCCTGTCCATTCCTCAAAGAACACATTCCATCTCTCAGCTCTAGGTATTTTCTCTAACTATTCCCCAAGCCTGGAACACTCTTCCTCTTCAACTCCATCTACTGGTTTCCCTGGCTTCCTTTAGGTACCAACTAAAATTTCATCTTTCACAGGAACCTTTTCCCAACCTATTTTAATTCTAGTGCCTTCCCTCTATTAATTATATCCTATTTATCCGATAGTATTTATTTGCAATGTTGTCTCCCCCATTAGATTATATGTTCCTTGAGGGCAAGGAATATCTTTTGCCTCTTTTTGTATTTCCAGAGCTTAATTAGCACATTGCTTAGTATAGAATAGGAGCTTAATATTTTTATGTTTATTTTTTTCATTTATTTAGTATTTTATTTTTCCCAATTACATGTAAAAAACAAGTTTTTAACATTCATTTTTTAAATTTTTGAGTTCCAAATCCTCTTTCCTCCATCCCTCCCCACCTCCTTCACTAAGAAGGCAAGTAATTTAATATAGACTATACACATGTGAGGCAGAACCCACAAAAGGACAAGGTGAAACAATTTTCCAGCCCAAGACATCCTAGAAGGTCTGCAGGAAAGGTCTGTCATCTTGGGGTGAGAGTGGAGCATAGTCCAGAGCAGGCAATGCCTTAACAAGCCGCCAGCAGGCCTTGGGGGCAACTGAATCAGCACACAGATGGAAAGGGGTTGAACCACTTGTCAGAAGGAGATTACAGGGGCCCCTTTGCTGGTAATGGATGCAGGACTCTGTTGCATTGCCCATCTGTGGATCTGGGTTGCAGTCCTAGTTTGCAGTCCCAGGGCAAGGAAGAGTACTAGCATACCAGAGCTTGTAGCTTCAGGGAAGCAGGGACCCTGGGTACAGTTCCAGGATGGAAAAAAGTGCTTGTGGTTGCTCACAGATCAGAGCATAGGCTAGAAGAGTAATAAACAAACTTCTCCTTAGATCATACTACCTTGTAAGACCTGAAAACTTACAGACCCTCAGAACTAGCTCTGAAAACAGCTGCACAAAAAAATCTGAAGCTTGGGACAGTACCCCCTCCACCTCAGAAGCAGAACTCAACTTCAACATGAAGTTAAAAGTCAAGAAAGAGGCTGGGAAAATAAGCAAAGAACAAAAAACAAAAAACCTGACTATAGAAAGCTACTCGAGTCATAGGGAAGAACAAAACACAAACTCAGAAGGTAGAACAAAGTCAAAACTGCTACATCCAAAGCCTCAAAGAAAAATGTAACTTGATCTCAGCCCAAAAAGAATTCCTGGAAGAGCTCAAGAATAATTTTTAAACTCAAATAAGAGCAGTAGTGGGAAAATTGGGAAGAGAAATGGGAGTGATATAAGAAAATCATGAAAAAAAAAGAAGCAACAGCTTGGTAAAGGGGGCACAAAAAAATATTGAAGAGAATAAAACCTTAAAAAAACAGAATCAGCCAATGGTAAAAGAGGCACAAAAATCCAATGAAGAGAAGAACTTCTTAAAAAGGAGAACTGGCCAAATGGAAAAGGAGGTAGAAAAGCTTACTGCAGAAAATAATTCCTTTAAAAATTAGAATTGAATAAGTAGAAGCTAATGACTCCTTTAGACATCAAGAAACAAAATAAAACAAAATCAAAAGAATGAAAAAATAGAAGAAAATGTGAAATATCTCATTGGAAAAACAAATGACTTGGAAAACAGATCAAGGAGAGATAATTTGAGAATTATTAGACTACCTGAATGTCATGATATAAAAAAAAAAAGGCCTACACATCATCTTTCAAGAAATTATCAAGGGGGCAGCTGGATCTGAGTTCAAACGCGGCCTCAGAACAAACACTGGACACTTACTAGTTGTGTGAACCTGGGCAAGTCACTTAACTCCAATTGCCTTAAAAAAAAAATTATCAAGGAAAACTGCCCTGATAGCCTAGAACCAGAGGAAAATTGACATTGAAGGATTCCAACAAATTACCTCCTGAAAGAGATGGCAAAATGGCAACTCCCAGGAATATAGCCAAATTCCAGAGCTCCCAGGACAAGGAGAAAATATTACAAGCAGCCAGAAAATGAAAATCAATAGGCCACACCAACAAATTAGATAAGGGAGGGTAGGGGAAGAGAAACAGACAGAGAAACAGAGACATAGAGGGAGAGAAAAGAATTTAGGATGACACCAAAGTTTAAAGCTTGGGAGACTTGGAGGATGATGGTGTTCAGTTTAAGGTGTTGAACAGGCAACTGGAGATATGAGACTGCGAGTCAGCAGAGAGGTTAGGATTGGATAAGTACATCTGAGAATCATTAGCATAGAAATGCTAATGGAGCATCATGGGAACTGATTGATCACCAAGTTAAATAGTATTAAGGGAAAAGAGAAGAGGGCCAGGACAGAGTCCGGTGGGACACACATGGTTACTGGGCATGACCTGGATGAAGTTGCAGTAAAGGAGACCAAGAAAGAGTGGTCAGATAGATAGGTGCAGAATTAAGGGAGAGTAGTACTCGTAAAACCTAGAGAGAAGAGAGCACGAAGGATGTGACAGACGGTGTCAAAGGCTCAGAAGAAGACTGAGAAAAAGTAATTGGATTTGGCCGTTAACAGATTATTGGTAACTTTGCAGACATCTGTTTCAGCTGAATGATGGAGACTGGAGATCAGGAGATGGAGATCAACGAGAACGGACAGGAGATGGTAGCACTATGGTAAGGCATCCTCCGCTCCTCTTCCAACTCACATCAGAGGCTGGAGACCTAACAGGAGACATACTCCAGAATGGTGGTGGACTCCCTACAGCACCTCTGAGTCACAGCTGCTGCTGCCACTATCACTATTCTGGTGGTCCAATATTCTTTTAACAATTCTAGTATCTGTCCCCTCCTTCACATCACAACTGTGTTGCCTCCAGAATAACTGTCTCCTCTATATATACTTCAAATAATCTGGTTATTTTTTACATCTTTGTTTTTTCTCTCTCTCTTTTGCTATATAAATACACACACACACACACACACACACACACACACACACACACACACACACATATTCTCTATATATAATATATACACACATATCTATATATAATTACAAAATAATATTATATAATACATTTACTTATTACATATTTCTAATATATAAATTATATGAATATATAATTATACATACATAAGTATATGTATACACACATACACACCCCAAAATATTTACTGCAGAACTTTCTGTGGTAACAAAGAACTAGAAACAAAGTAGAAAGATGCTTATCTATTAACAAATTGTTAAACAAGTCATGGTATATAATAATGATATATATGATAGAATACTTCCTGGTATGTAGTATATTTAATAGAATATTTCAATGCTATAAGAAACAACAAATATGATGAATAGAGAGAAGCATGGCAAGATTTAAATGTATTAATTCAAAATGAAGTTAGCACAGCCAAGATCACAAAATACACAGTAACTACCACAATGAAAATAGAAAGAACAACAAAACAATTGAAAATGAATGCTGCAAAATTACAAAAAGCAAGCATAGTCCTATAGACTACACATGAGAAGACATCCCCCCACACATATCTCTACAGAGCTGGAAGGAATTATAAAGTAGAACAGTGCATATATTGTTAAGATTTTTTTTTAATGTATTAACCAGTTATGCTCATTTTCTCTCTCTTCATCTTTTATTTTAGTTTTTTTAAAGTCTTTCTTACATGGGATGGCTCTCAGGGAGAGAGAGATATACAGGGGAAATTAGGCAATATAAAAACAAAAGATAAATAAACATTTTTAAACAAAACGAGATTTGGCAGCAATAACAGTACAAAGAACAGTAACAGTAGCAGGGTACGGTGGCAGAACAAAGGGGTATATACAAGAAATGTTGCAAAAGTAGAATCCACAGAACTTGGCAACGTTACTTAGGTATGTGGGGGAGAGGAGTGAGAGAGTAAAGAATTTAGGAAGCAACTAAATTAAAAGCCTGGGTGACTGGGATGGTGGTAATGCCCTTGACAATAACAGGAAAGTTAAGAAGAGGGGAGGGTTTGGGGGAAATGATAATGAGTTCAGTTTTAGACATGTTGTATTTAAGATAATCAATGGGACTTCCAGTTTAAGATGTCCAAGAAGCAGTTGGAGATGCAAGACTAGAGATCAAGAGTTAGGTTACAGATGGACATTTAGATCTGAGAATCATCTGCATAAAGATGGAAACTGAATCCACAGAAGCTGATGAGGTCACCAAGCGAATAGCATATATAGAGAAAAAGGCCCACATCAGAGCCTTGGGGAACACCTCATCTCTGTTAGCAAGAGCAAACTGGGTGAGGATCTAGCAAAGAAGATTGAGGAGTGGTCAGAAAAGAAGGCCCTGATACAAAGTATTGAAGAATTCAACTAAAAATTATCAGCTTAATGGTTTAGCAGAAAGAATACAGGGCTTGATGTCTTATAATAATAACCAAGGACAATTAAATTAACCTCTCTGAACTTCAGTTTCCTCTTCTGTAAAAAGACCATGCTTCAACTACTTATTTCACAAGGTCAGGAAAAGGAAGATACTTTAAAAACTCTAAATCAGCATATACATAAACCTCTTGTTATTTTAGTCTTGCAAATCCACAAATTAAAAGCTATATGCCCTATTTCATGGTGATGAAGTTAAAACTATATTAACACATTTTACTCAAAAAAGTAACAAAAATGATTTAAAACTTTTAAACTAGAAAATTTATTTTTAATCAAATTAGTTTTTAATATTACTTTAGCTATCTTTACTATCTTTATCTTTAAAACATATGACTATGGCAACATACTGAAAATAATGCACAAAATAGGTAATGTGTTTTTTGTATGTCTAGAATATAGCGGTAATTTACTGCTAAATAGGAAAAATATTAAACCACGTTGATATTTAAGACGATAGTAACTTATTACTCAGATTAGTCTAGAACTTGTTAAACAGTCTTAAGATGCAATACACTACACTTCCTAATTTAGGAGAAAATAAAAACTTAATACTTTCTGGTACATGTGATTCTTTTAAACAATTTACTTTTTTTTTTTTAAAAATATTTCATAGCTGTAATTTTATTCATGTAGAGAACTTCTACTGAGGAAATCCCATTGATTCAAATCAAAAAATGTTACAAAACTTTAAAGTCCTACAGAGTTGCCTGTGTGTACCTAAGAGGTTAATTGAAGCACCTTTCCCAGAGTCACAGAGTCAGTATGTAAAAGAGGGAGGTAAGACTTGAAACCACATCTTCCCAACCAACCCTCAGACTCGTTCTATGTATACTATGCCATAAAGCTTCTCCCTTGGCGTTTATATTAATGCCAAATAACAATAACTATCAAATGTGCAAAGATAACATGTCACTTACGATTTTGTGTGTGAATTCCCTCCAGCAACAAAGATTACCAGCACCTATTAATTAGTAGAAGAATCCTAGGGAGTTGCTTTATACACAGAGAGGTTAAGTGACCTGCCCAAGATCACATGTGCCTCACAAAGCCCATTCTTTATGACTGCAGCTCCTAGTATTCTCCATTACCTATGCATGGCAAATACTAACATTTGACAGGTTGTCATGTGGAGAAGACTTACTTTGTGTTACTTTCAGCAACACTAGTTACAGGAAAGCAGATTACAAATAAACATAAAAAACTTAATGACTCAAAACTTTCCAAGAATAGAAGAGTTTATCACCTCAAATTTTGAGCTCTTCATCACTAGAGATAAATGATTTCTAATTCACAGTTAGGTAAAGGAAAGCAAAAAATACATATTTCAGTTGGTAAATTTTATTCATGAGACAAAATAAAAATTACAAGAGTAAATAAATATGAATGTACAGGAAATGTGGCAGCTAGCTAACTTCTCTTTCCATAAAGTTAATCTTGATCTCAGTCAAATGTTTATTTCAGCTGTGCTTCAACATCTATTGTACTATGTGAGCCATAAATCCCTGGAATATAAATTTGTAAAGGACACTAGTTGCTCACAATCATCTTGCATATTATTGAAGTGCTCAATATGTCATTTTTCTGAATTGCTACCTGAAGACAAGAGAGGAGATTACAATGCCTTTTTAATGCTTATTATCATCAGATCTAGAAGTAATAATCCATCCTTACTAGATACACAACAGAACAAGGGCTTAATATTTATTTCTTTACCTTGGTCCTTCCCATAATATTTGTACTCTAAATATCATCAAAAATATGACTCAGTAACAGATGAATCAGTAGCTCTTGTTTTCTAAATTCATAACAACTATAGTCAACTTTCAAGCTTTCACATGTCCCCATTGCCTGTCTATTGCACTATATACCTGGATTGAGGAATCATTTATCTGTGGAGATATTTGCTACTGATCAAGTGGCCAGTGGCTCTAATCCAATTCACTAGCACAATATCTAGGTATCAAAGAGCTCTGTCACCAAGAGTCACACTCTTTCTCATCAAATTTTCTCGCAATCCTGCCATGCTGCTCTGAAGGACCATAGTGACAATTCATATAAATAGTATGAAAATTTACAATTAATACAGAGAATGAAGAGCTCCTCATAGAGAAAACTCATTTCATTCACTTAAATCAATTTACAATTTATTTACAATTTACAATAAATAGTACGAAAATTTACAATTAATACGGAGAATGAAGAGCTCCTCATAGAGAAAACTCATTTCATTCACTTAAATCAAGGCTGTGAATATCAGAAACAATAGTGTTAGATATTGTGACATGTCCTTAATTCAGCTAGTTTGGTCACTGGGGAGGGAGAGTGGGGTGGAGAGAGGAGAGGACCATGAAAGGATAATATTCCTGGTAGCCAGGTTCTCCTAAAGCCTAGGTAAATTAGAACCAAATATCTAAACACTTATGGAAAGCATATATTTGGTTAATGGGTAAAGATATAGAAATTACCTTTTCTTTGACAAGTATTCCACTAATAATACACCTACTCATGAACATGAATACATTGTATCAATGTACTTATTTTCTGTAGCTCTTATGTCACAGTAAACTGACACTATAAAACATTATCACACACATAATTTCCATGGATAACACAATATAAATCATAAAAAAAATACATTAAGAATCAAATTTTTCCAAGTTTTTCACTGCATTTTCCATTTTTATAACTAAACGAAAGGCAGCTAGGTGGCACAGTAGACAGAGTGTTGGGCCTCGAGTCAGGAAGACCTAAGTTCAAATCCAAGCTCAAGCAGTTACTGTGTTACTCTGAGCAAGTCACTTAACCTCTGTATGCCTATATGCCTAACAGCACCTACCTTTTAGAGCTGATGTGAGGATCAACTGATATAAGATTTATAAAGTGCTTATCACAGTGCCTAGCACATAGTAGGCACTTAATACGTGCTTGTTTCCTTCTTGCCTTTTAGCAATCATTTTACTATATAAATACCTAGATTCCTTTAAGATTTAATTTTTCCCTTAGTTGGTTAACTCTTCAACCAGAATTCATTAAAAATATAATTTATAGTAGTAGATGGTAGATTTAACTTCAATCCTCACAATTGTATAAGTGTTTTCACTGGCATTAATGTTAGGTTTACTACTATACAAGAATGATGTACCTCTAGAACAGGTCATTTGGTATTTTATATCACCTGGAACATCATGGTGGTAGTACACTGCATACAGGTCTTAAGATATTTAAAAAATAAACTTAAATTACTGAATATAGTAATAACTGAAAAGAAGTATCTCATATTATTGTAATTACAAATAACTGCCTGGATTGCTTCTATTTTTTTTAATTTATTCATTCATTTATTTATTTTTATTTTTAACAAGTGTTTTTAAAACTTTGGGTTACAAATTTTCTCCCTTCCTCCCTCCCCACCCACCCTCATTGAAAAGGCAGGCATCTCGACCCAGGTCATAGATGTGCAGTCATGCAAAACACCTCCACAGTAGTCCTGTTGTGAAAAACTAAGTATATTTCCCTTCATCCTATCCTACCCCCCATTTATTCTATTTTCTTTTTTGACCCTGTCCCTCCTCAGAAGTGTATGCTTTTGATTATCCCCTCCCTCAACCTGCCCTCCCCTCTATCAACCCCCTGCTCTCTTGTCCCCTTCCCCCTCTATTTTCCTATAGAGTAAGATAGATTTCCATACCCCATTGTGTATGTTATTCCCTCCTTAAGCCAAATCCTGTGAGAATAAGATTCACTCATTCCCTCTCACCTTCCCCCATTTCCCCTCCAATGTAAAAGCCTTTTCTTGTCTGTTTCATGTGAGATATTTTACCTCATTCCACTTCTCCCTTTTTCCTTCTCCCAGTATAATCTCCCATCCCTTAATTTTATTTTCCAGATATCACCCCTTCATCTTCAACTCACCCTGTGTCCTCTATCTGTATAAACATATAATTTTTTCCCTCCCACTACCCTAATACTGACAAAGGACTCATGAGTTAGAAATATCATCTCTCCCTGCAGGAATGTAAACAGTTCAACCTTAATAAGTCTCTTATGATTTCTCTTTCCTGTTTACCTCTTCCATGTTTCACTTGAGTCTTGCATTTGAAGGTCAAATTTTCTATTTAACTCTGGTCTTTTCCACAGGAATGCTTGAAAGTCCTCTATTTCACTGCATGATCATTTTTTACCCTGAAGGATTACACTCAGTTTTGCTGGGTAGGTAATTCTAGGTTGTAAAACTATCTCCTTTGCCCTCCGGAATATCATACTCCATGCCGTCCAGACCCTTAATGTAGAAGCTGCTAAATCTTGTGTTATCCTGATTGTGTTTCCACAATACTTGAATTGTTTCCTTCTGGCTGCTTGTAATATCTTCTCCTTGACCTGGGAAATCTGGAATTTGCCTACAACATTCCTAGGAGTTTTCCTTTGGAGATCTCTTTCAGGAGGTGATCGGTGGATTCTTTCAATTTCTATTTTGCCCTCTGGTTCTAAAATATCAGGGCAGTTTTCCTTGATAATTTCTTGAAAGATGATGTCAACGCTCTTTTTTTGATCATGGCTTTCAGATGGTCCAATAATTTTTAAGTTCTCTCTCCTGGATCTATTTTCCAGGTCAGTTGTTTTTCCAATGAGATATTTCACATTCTCTTCTATTTTTTCATTCCTTTTGATTAGTGTTACAGTGCCTTGAGTTCTCAAATTGTCCCTCTCTTCCAATTTCTCCATTCTAATTTTTAAGGAAGTATTTTCTTCAGTAAACTTTTGGACTTCCTTTTCCATTTGGCTGAGTTTGCTTTTAAGGGCATTCTTCTCCTCATTGGCTCTTTGGACCTCTTTTACCATTTGGGGTAGGCTATTTTTTAAGGTGTTATTTTCTTCAGTATTTTTTTGGGTCTCCTTTAGCATCACTCTCAGTTTTTCTTCTACTTCTCTTACTTGTTTCTCAAAATCCTTTTTCAGCTCTTCTATGGCCTGGGACCAACTCATATTTTTCTTGGAGGCTCTCGATGTAGAAGCTTTGGCTTTGTTGTCTTCTTCTGGTTGTATGTTTTGATCTTCTTTGTCATCAAAGTAAGATAATATAGTCTGAGTCTTTTTGCGCTGCTTGCTCATGATCTCGGCCAATTACTTGAGTTATAAACTCTTTGTTAAGGTAGGAGCCTGTTTCCAGTGTGGAGAATGTACTGTCCCAAGCTTCAGGGGTTTTGTGCAGCTGTGTTCAGAAATACTTCTAGGGACCTGTAAATTTTCAATTCTTCCAAGGTGGTATGAGCAAGGGCAAGGTGTTTACTCCTTTCCTGGCCTGTGCTCTGGTCTATGAGCACTCTTTTCTGTCTTGGAACTATGAGGAGGGTTTCCTCTCACAGCCACTACAAGCTCCACCAAACCAGCGCTTCTCCTCGCCCTAGGACCACTACCCAGAACTGTGACCCAGATCCAAGCATGGGCAAAGCGAGAGAATGCTGCACCAGCAGAGAGATCCCTGCAATCCCCCTCTGATCAACCACTCGACTCCACCTCTGTCTGTGGGCCGGGAGCTCAGGAGGCAACCGCTGCCCAGAGAGCACGCTCCGGACTTGCTGCTGAGACCTAGCTCCTTTTCTCGACGCAGTCATACACTTTTCCCACTGACCTTCTAGGTTGTCTTTGGCATTCTTGGGTTGAGAAGTCTGGAAACTGCCACAGCTGCCCAAGATTCAGTCCTCTGAGGCCTGCTCCAGGCCTGCGCGCCCATGCCAAACTGCGCTCCTCTCCCCACCTGGCGCGATATACCTTTCCGATCAACCATTCAGGCTGTCTTGGGCTGGAAATTTGTTTTGCTCTGTCTTTTTGTGGGTTCTGCTGCTTAAGAATTTGTTTAAAGCCATTTTTTATAGGTATTTGGATGGGTTTTGGGGAGAGCTTCAGCAAGTCACTGCTTTTACTCCACCATCTTGGCTCCTGATTGCTTCTATTTTTAACAAGATTTTTTTTTGGGGGGGTGGGTAATCAGGGTTAAGTTACTTGCCCAGGGTCACACGGTTAAGTCTGAGGCCAGACAGATTTGAGCTTGGGTCCTCTTGACTCTAGGGCTGGTACTCTATCCAACTGTTCCACCTGGCTACCCTAACAAGATTTATAATTATAATTCACTTAGAAATTGATTACTAACACATGAAAAAAGTAAACTTACTCCTTTAGAAGAATCTGGTAATCTAATAAATAGCAAAAATTAATAACAATACATACGTTCTTTCTTGATTTTTTCAGCCACTAGAAATTCATCTCTTTCGACCGTTGGGGCAAAGTTGCTACCAATAACTCGAACTGCATATTGAAATTGTTGGGCTGCATCAGCTGAAAGAGAAAATACATATACATATACATATATATATATATATACACATACACACACACACACACACACACAATTAATCTATTTGAAGAAAATTAAAAGTTTCCTGAATAGATACAATATTTCCCTGTCAAGTTAGTTTTGACCTAATATTTCTAAGGAAGAACCATGAAATCAGTGGCCTAAATGCTTTAGGTAACTAGGTCTACTATTTCACAGAACAGAAATATTTATTGAATTACTAGTATTTACTGAATAAGCATTAGCCAATCTTATTTTTGAGTCCCATTATAAGTACATTGGTTTGGCCTTACATTTAGATACAATGAAATCATATTTAAATCAAGAGTCTAAACTCAAAAGGCAGCATGAGATATGAAGCAAAAATCGCATGTAGCCAAAATTATCCTTGAAAAAGCCTTAAATTGGCTAAACCATAGGATGTATGAAATGGAGTAATATGAAATAAGACTAGAAAGGCAGGAAGGGACCAGACTAAGAAGAGCTTTAAATGACAACAGTTTATATCTGATCCTAAAGTAAAAAGGAGTCATTGGAGCACTTGTGTTACATGATCCAACATACTACTTTATAAGAAAATCAGTGTGGTAGCAGTATAGAAAATGGATTAGGGTAGGGACAGACTTGAGCCAGGGAGTCCAAATACAAGGCTTCTAGGGGACCAAAACTGGGAAAGAGGCTGGCATATGAGTGGGGCCAGTTTTAGCCCACTATAAGTCACTCAGGAAAGAAATTAAGACCTAGGAGCAATCTGAGATGGGTTTGAGGTCTAGCACCTTAGGAAACCACCATGAGAGTCAGAAAGTGAGCAATAAGGGAATATGAAAGAAAAAAAAAAGACTAAAATTATCAAAGATCACAAAAGGAAGGAAATCCAATTAAAAACCTTGAATATAAGCAGATAAACAAATAGAAAACATATTAACAACAGAAGGGAATATGGCCTCCAGATTAGTTGAGCAAGTCCAGACATCTGCGAACAAATATTGCAGAACAAATGAAAACTAATTAACACCTGATAAGAAGGACCCTGTGGATGCCAAAGAGATGTTAGAAAAGGATATTCCTGAATGTAAATGATTTAAAAGAAAAATAAGAACTGTGAAAACAGAACTTATGGCCTGAATGGAAAAACTGGAATCACCTAAGAAACAAAAGAGAAAATAACTGACTGGCAATGCAAATACACAGAAGCAAAGATCAAGAAGATAAAAAGCAAAAAACAATAATATTAAAAGAAGACTTGATCTCCATATAATCAAAACATATTGATCTTTGAAGACAGGATGCACAGAGAGAAGATAAGGATTACATATAGGTCTCTAGAAAAACACAAGCCATAAAAATTGAAAGACAAAACATAAGAAATAATAGTAGGTAAGGGGGAAATCAGAGCTCCCAGAGGCAAATGACACCCACAAGAGTGGGAGGGCATGGACCCAAGGAAGTGAATTCATGGCATGTGGGGGCAAATAATGATGAGGAGCTCAAAGGTTAATAATACACTACACAGAGGAGCCAAGAGGGCAGAGTAAAAACAATGACTTGCTTGAGCTCTCCCCTAAGCCTCTCCAAATACCTGTAAAAAATGGCTCTAAACAAATTCTAGAGCAGCAGAACCCACAAAAAGACAGAGTGAAACAAATTTCCAGCCCAAGACAACCTGGATGGTTGATCGGAAAGGGGCAGTTCCCAGACTTCTCAACCCACAAACACCAAAGACAACTTAGACAGTCAGTAGGAAAGATCTGTTGGACCTCAGTAGAGAAGCTCAGTTCCAGCCCCAGTACCAGCACAGCCCCAGTCCTGGCGCAGTCCAAGGGCAGTGGCTGCTTCCAGAGCTCTCAGCACACAGATGGTAGGAGAATCGAGTGGCTGATCAGAGGGGGACTGAAGGGATCTCTTTGCTGATGCTGAGGCAGGATTCTCTTGCTTTGACCTTGCTTGGACCTGGCGGCCCTGGGGTAAGGAGGAGCAATGGCATGGTGGAGCTTGTGGCAGTGATGGAAAAGGAATCCTCCTCACAGATCTAAGTCAGAAAAGAGTGCTTGGGGTCACTCATAGATCAGAGGATGGGCCAGGAAAGGACTAAACACCTCACCCTTGATCATACCACCTTGGAAGAACTGAAAATTTATAGGTCCCTAGAAATATCTCTGAAAACAGCTGCACAAAATTCCCAGAGCTGGGACAGTACATTCTCCATACTGGAAGCAGATCCCTACCTTAACAAAGAGTTCAAAACTCAAGTAATTTGCTCAGAACATGAGCAAACAGTGCAAAAAAAGTCAGACCATAGAATCCTTCTTTAGTGACAAAGAAGATCAAAACATACAACCAGAAGAAGACAACAAAGTCAAAGTTCCTACATCCAAAGCCTCCAAGAAAAATATGAATCAGTCCCAGGCCATGGAAAAACTCTAAAAGGATTTTGAGAAGCAAGTAAGATGAGTACAGGAAAAACTGGGAAGAGAAATGAAAGTGATGCAAGAAAATCATGAAAAGCAAGTCAACAGCTTGCTAAAGGAGACCCAAAAAAATACTGAAGAAAATAACACCTTAAAAAAATAGACTAACCCAAATGGCAAAAGAGGTCCAAAAAGACAATGAGAAGAAGGCCTTCAAAAGCAGAATTGGCCAAATGGAAAAGAAAGTCCAAAAGCTCACTGAAGAAAATATTTCCTTAAAAATTAGAATGGAGCAAATGGAAGCTAGTGACTTTATGAGAAATCAAGAAATTATCACACAAAATCAAAAGAATGAAAAAATAAAAGACAATGTGAAATATCTCAATGGAAAAATAACTGACCTGGAAAATAGATCCAGGAGAGATAATTTAAAAATTATTGGACTATCTGAAAGCCATGATCAAAAAATTAACCTAGACAACATCTTTCAAGAAATTATCAAGGAAAACTGCCCTGATATTCTAGAACCACAGGATAAAACAGAAATTGAAAGAATCCACTAATCACCTCCTGAAAGAGATCCCAAAAGGAAAACTCCTAGGAATATTACAGTCAAATTCCAGAGTTCCCAGATCAAGGAGAAAACATTGCAAACAGCCAGAAAAAAACAATTCAAGTACTGTGGAAACACAATCAGGATAACACAAGATTTAGCAGCAGCTTCTACATTAAGGGAGGAGAGGGTTTGGAATATAATATTCTGGAGGTCAAAGGAGCTAGGACTACAACCAAGAATCACCTACCCAGCAAAACTGAGTATAATCCCTCAGGGGAAAAAAATGGAAATTCAGTGAAATACAGGACTTTCAAACATTCTTGATGAAAAGACCAGAGCTGAATAGAAAATCTGATTTTCAAATACAAGATTCAAGAGAAGCATAAAAAGGTAAACAGGAAAGAGAAATCATAAGGGACTTATTAAAGTTGAACTGTTTACATTCCTACATGGAAAGATGGTATTTGTAACTCACAAGACTCTTCTCAGTATTAAGGTAGCTGGAGGGAACATATATGGACAGAGGGCACACGATGAGTTGAATATTAAGGGATGATATGTAAAAAAATAAAATTAAGGGGTGACAGAGGATTGTACTGGGAGAAAGAGAAAGGAAGAAATAGAATAGGGTAAATTATCTCACATAAAAGAGGCAAGAAAAAGCTTTTACAATAGAGGGGAAGAGGGGGGAGGTAAGAGGGAATGAATGAATCTTACTCTCATCGGATTTGGCTTAAGAAAGAATAACACACACGCTCAATTAGGTATGGAAATCTATCTTACCCTACAGAAAAATAAGGGGGAAAGGGAATAAGAGAGTGGGGAATGATAAAAGGGAGGGCAGATTAGGGGAGGGGGTAATCACAAGCAAACACTTTTGAGGAGGGACAGGGTCAAAGGAGAGAATAGAATAAATGGGAGAGCAGGATAGGATGGAAGGAATTATAGGAATTAGTTTTTAGTATTAGTATTAGTATAGGAATTAGTACTTCACAACATGACTATTATGGAAGTGATTTGTATGACTACACATGTAGTTAATAAAGCAGATTAAACAATTAAAAAAAGAATATAGGTCAGTGGCAGTAGAAAGGCTATGTCAAGATGAGTCTGGGCAATTTGAGAGTCAATAGGTCACCAGGGAAATTTGACAAAAAGGTAGAAACCAGTCCTATAGATGAGCAAATTGGTACCATGCAAAAAAAATCAAAGTTATGTGGAATAGCAGAAGTAAGTGGGCAGAAAAGCATGTGGAAAGTAATGATTCCTAATTCTCATCCTGGGCCACACCTACCCCAATACAGGCTAACACTGACTGAATGAAATTGGAGACAATAAACTCTAGTCCTTGGATTTGGGATAGGAGATCACCATGATCTCAACTCCACTGAGATGGAAGTCATTATCTCTGCCAATACACCATTCAGATGCCTGGATACTGTCACCTGATCTGCTGATACAACCTAAGGAACCCTGGGCTTTGCCACCAACCCTGAAACTGAACCCTTAGGAACAGTGTTTCCAACAACTCTGCAACTGACCTTTTGTTTATGCTGAATACCCCAATTAAGAGTAAGAGTTCCTTGAGAGCAAAGGCAGTCTCACTTTTTCCACATATATCCAAAGCACTTAGCACAGTACTTGGTCCATAGATCATAAATGTTTAATAAGGACTTAATTCATCCAACTTGAAATGTCTGGAAAGCTGAATATTATATGAATTGAACACTAGGATGTGCTATCTCTGATTCAGATGCAAACTATGACTAGTCTTTGTTCCTCTGAATTATTTGGAAAACTATGCTGGTGGTGTTCTTACTACACACACAGAGACACACACACACACACACACACACACACACACACACATACTCTCTCTCTCTCTGTTTTTCTCTCTCAATCTCTCTGTCATAATCTCTCTTATATCCCCTCCTTATTTCAGTCAATCAATCAAACAGCACGAGGAAAGACAGAGGCAGAAAGTAACATTATATTTATGACGGCAACAAAGAAACTGTCCCAGATGAAGAATTTCTGGGGCAAGACAATGAAAATTAAGAAAATAGGTAAATGGGGTAAGATTGTATAAAGCTTTTAAAACCAAAGGATCTGGTTTAACCAATACAGAGCCACTGAAGATTTTTAAGTGGGTATTATGAAAGCAAGTGCTTTTGGAAATCAAATCTAAAAGTTAACATAAAAGGAACTAGAATAGGAAAGAGACCAAGGAAAGACTGATGAGAAGGTTACTACAACAGTCCAGGCAGAAATAGCAAAGAGAAAAACTAAAGCGTGATATAAGGAAAAACCTCCTGTCAATTAGAATGAGTCAATCAACAAGTATTTATTAAGCACTTACTATATGTCAGGCACAGTGCTAAACTCTGATGATACTAAGAAAGACAAAAGCACTACTATCTTTAAGGACCTCAAATTCTAACGAGAGAGAGACAACATCCATGTAACCAGGTACAAATACGTGTGTGTGTGCACGTGTGTGTGTGTGTGTGTGTGTGTGTGTGTGTGTGTGTGTGTAGCATAAATGAAAAGTAATCTCGAAAGAGAGCGGGGATAGAGGAGAGGACACTGGGAAAGGCCTCCTACAAGAAGTTGGGATTTGAGGTGCATCTTAAGGAAAGCCAGGGAGGCTAGCAGTTGAAAATGAGATAAGAGAACATAGAGGATAAGACAGATTTTTTTTTCACATGGCCAGTGTAGGAATTTACTTTGCTTAACTATACAGATTTGTTACAAAGTTTGAGTTTTTCTTCCCAATGGGGAGGGGTAGGTGGGAAATAAAATAGATTTTTGTTAATTGAAAAAAAAATTTTTAAATAAAGAAGTCCTCATATATACCAAAATATTTATAGCTCCCCTTTCTGTAAGACCAAAAAACTGAGAATAAAGATGTCCATATCAAATGAAGAATGGCTAAACAAGTTGTAAATGCAAAGGAATATTACTGTGCTGTAAGAAAAGAAGAATATAAAGGATACAGCAAAGTATGAGAAGACACATGAACAAGAAGGCAAAGTGAAACAAAACCAAAAAATCATTATATGCAATGACTATAGCAATGTAAAGGGAAAGAACAACAACAAAATAATTGAAACAATAATGTGAAATCATAATGAATAAGCTTGGTCCCAAAGAAGACAGGAAAAGATAACTTCTTTGTACTTCTCCGCAGAAGGGAAGGAGGTAGGGAGGCAGTATGAGGAGAAGAGACTGCATGGAATGCTGCAAGTGATATTTTCAATCTGTTAGTTTTGCTGAATTCTCTTTTGTTCCTTTTTTAAAAATTCTTTGTTATAAGGGGTGGCTCTCTAGGAGAGAGATGGGAAAGAATACACTGAAAAATGCAGCTGATATAAAAACAAAAGATAGCAATAAAAAATTTCAAAATGTCCATTCTTCTGCATGAACTTGCCTTGTGACTTAGTACATAAGATCCCATTTAAATTTTCCAGTCTATATTACCTCTAGAATTGTTAGCCATTTTTGCATAATTCTCTTGGTCTCAGTCAGACAACAGTTTTTTGTTGTTGTTGTTTTTTCTTTGCCTTATTTATTTAAATGGCAAAACAAGTCTGTTCCTTCATGTTATCCTACTCACTTATCTAGAATTCTATGGTTTCTTTGGGGAAAAACACAATGGTTATTAAGAAAGTTGAGATATCAAAACAATATGTATAATTTTTTTAAATCAATCAGCAAGTATTTATTAAGCAACTACTATGTGCCAGGTGCTGTGCAATACCCTGGGGGAAAAAAATAACTAGTCTCTGCCCACATGCAACTTACTTTCTACCAAAGAAAATAATAAGTACATATAAAATCAAAGTATATACAAGGAAAATACAAAGTAATTTGGAAGTATGCTATTAACAGGGCAGGGTAGAAAAAGAATTAATAAAGACCTCATGGAGGAACTAAAAAATTGAATTACTTCATTCCTAAAAGATAATAAGGGCGAAGAAAAGTAAAGATGACAAGAGGTGTGTATAAAAATAACTAAATGAAACTTAAGGTGCACTAATATACTGTATTACACTTATTCAAGTACAGATCTGTCAAATTAGTGAAGATTGGATCTAAAAAAGTCCAAACAGTGGGCCTGATAGGAAAAAGAAAACATTTTCTTGCTATCCCAATACATTTTCATGGAAATATATTTCCATTAAATGCTGGGTTAACTTGGCTGGAGGTACACACATCCTTTTCGCCTACAAAGCAGAAAAAAGAATATGGCTAGGTAAAAATTTTTGAAGAAAATGAAAAAGACCCATAGATATATTGACATATAAAAAATCAGCTATGTAATGCATATTTTATAATGAAGATAAAAAGCAAAATCTGTCTAAAAATATTAACTTCAATAAAAGACAATTGGCAGATGTGTGTAATTACACTCACATGAGTCATGACTCAAATATTTCACATTTTCAACTGAACTCTAATTGATGAGAAAAAATTATGAGGAACTAGTATAAGAAACCTTCATGTGACTCATCAGCTCCTGGCTCCACTCTCCAGACTTCTCTCTTTCAGCAGCCTTCTCATCCAAAAGATAAATGCCTCTATCCTGTGGCCCTCTGACTGATGGGTAAGTCCTCGGGCTGACTACCATTTCATGAGGCACACAGATCATGTTTACTTCACTTCTACATCTGCTCTTCACTATCTAAGATTCTCTTCTTCCTTACCAGTAAGTAGCCTTGCCCCTAAACACCTTTACCACAACCACCACTGCTCCCTTTTCATGTATTATCTTCTCTCATTAGAGTGTAAGTTCCTTGATGTTAGGGACTGTGTTTTTTTTTTCTCTTATATTTGTATCCTCAACACTTTGCACAGTGCCTGACATACAATGCTTACATATAGTAAGCTCTTAATAAATGTATTATCTAAAAAAAAATGCATTATCTACATATCACATTAGACAATGTATTATCTAAAAAAAAAATGCATTATCTACATATCACATTAGACAGTGAAATAAAAAGCTTCTTAAGGCACCTACAAAAGTAATATTAAAAGATGAGTAATCCAATACTTAAAAATTTAAATATATAGTAGCTTCAAGAAAGCAATTTTAAAAGTGTCCTAAATGTAATAATGATAGCAACCTACAACCTGTATGTACACCCAGAGACACTAGTAGGAGGGGATGTATTTGAACATAAAACAGCAGATACTGATGAGACCATTAACAATAGCAGAGCAATCTTGAGATCTACTATCAGTGATTCTCCTATACTTAGCTTTTCATTTTTGCTCCATGTTTCCCACCATCCAGATGACCCTTGCTTATGCTTCCCAACCAGCTCTCTGACCCCCACTATCTTTGACTTCTTTGCTTCTAGATCTTCTTGTTCCTGACTCACTTGGATTCTCTCTTTTCAAATTAGGGCTTAGCACCCTTCCCATTCAGTCCTGCAGCCTCTCAGAAGACCATAATTTTGTCTAAACTGTTCCCCAGAATCACCACAACTTTTACATGATGGCCATATTCACTAATTTCTAAAGCATAAAGTTAGAAAACTTACCATTTCAATTGGTTTACTTAAGAAAAAATAACTACTGGACTATACAAAAAGTTTGGTGACATTAAAGAAACAACTGCACTGCTTAACATTTTTGGCATAATGAAAATTAAGTGACATCAACTAAACATCACCATGGCCATGAGGAATAACACAAATCAAAAGCATCTCTGATGGTTGATAGCATTGAGGAAACAGAAGAGTATTTCCTTCTTCTTCTGTCTTCTAATCCCTCTCCCTCCTCCAACAGGCACAGGGTTGTAACCCATTTCCTTCAAACCCCACCCAAGGAGTTGGGTTTACTAGAGTAAAAAGAGAAAGGAAAAGAGTCACAATTGGCACCATCTGCTTCTCAATGTAACTTCTGGCCCATTGGCTAGCATCCCTGACAAGAAGAGCAACAGTCTACATACAGCTGAATTGTCTTATCTTTTATGAATAATTGTTTTCAAACAATGCTAAACATTAAAACTCACATTTTGTATGAAATGCGTATTTCACATTTCTGGCATATTTTATGTTTTGGACTGGGGGAGAAGGGGTTGCATTAGACATGTGATTGAGTCAATAAAGGAAATTCTCAGTGTGGAAACTCTCTCTACATTTCATCTACAGATGAACAATTCAACTGTAAGTTACTGTTTTAAGAGATTTACCTCAGGCAGTGAAAGGTCAAGCAATTTGTCCCTGGTCATACAATGACTATATGTCATAGAAGCGAGGCTTGAACCCAGGTACTCCAATTCCAAGGTTAGCATTCTATATACTATGCCACCTTTCTTCTCATTTGATGCTAGTGTTTAATATTTATGCTATTTTTGTGATGTAATTATTTTTCAAATGTTCTTAAACACATCTTTAGGCCTCTTCCACTTTATTTCTACCTCTGTAATTAAATTTCTGACAACAAAACATGTTACTTGGAACATATCCTATTCACTAACTGAACATCATGTAGAAAAGGAAATGGATTAATATTTCCCACAAACATTTTGAATTAGAGATTCGCATTCTTTCACAATGGTTTAAAGATCATGTACTGCTTTAGTCAAATAATCACAAGATCCTACTGGATTGCTTACCTACATGCAGAGAGTAGGGTGGACAGAAAAACCAAAAGAGAAGAAAAGGATGACAAATTTTGGAAGAGACGAAAGGGAAGACCTGGGTAGAATGGGTGATTCTGGGATGCCAGGTAACAGCACAAAACTGAATGTCTAAGGGTATGCAGGAGTGGGGAAATGAAACTAGACCATAAAATAGAAAAAAAAATTGGTGGGGGGGAAGGCCATTACAGTCTGACATGGTTCTTAAGATGTCTGAGAAAAAAAAAATCAAGATTAGTTTAGAAAACTGTATAACTCAGCTCCTCAATTCAATCCAGTTTGTCAGTCCAGTTCAGCCAGGTATCTTCCTAGCAAATCCCTGCCCTCTGGGGTATTGTGGGTAAAAGCTCAACTTGGAGTCAGGAAAACCTTGATTCAAATCCAACCTCAAACACTTATTTGCTCTCTGACCATGGGCAAGTCCCTTAAACTGTCTCCTTCAGTACGCTCATCTATAAAATGGGGATAATAACTACAGAGTTTTCATAAGGCTCAAATGAAATAACATGTAAAGTGTTTTACAAACTTTAAAAAACCATATATCATCATTATTCTGAGGAAGGATTCACATTTTATTATTATTAGACTGAAACCTTAAGAGAAATCAGCAAAACAATACATCTTACACTTTGATACTCAAGTACCAATATGATCTTATTGTAAGTCTGTCCCACAGAAAGGACTCTCCCTCTTCCCTCACTCCTCCAACTTGTAATGTTATAGTCATAACATTAAATTTTAATTTTAAACCACAAAATCTTTTAATTTTCAATGACTGATATCTTACACCGAACAATATCAAATGATAGATTAAAAAGGTTGATATTAAATAAATCCCTATGTACTCCCTTATTCAACAAGTGCTAAAAATACTGAATGCTTTAGTCTCAATGCCCAATTCCTCCACTCACAACATTTCAACCTACATATCTTCTCAAGCCATATTCTAAATAGTACCTAACAGAGTATCCAATATACTGATCACTCATTCATCCTTTCAAGAAGTATGTATTAAGAAACTACTATGTACAAAGCACTACACTAGGTATTGGAGGTATAAAATTTTAAAAATTATGTATATCATTTACTCTTTGAATGAATTACACCCAGTAAACACTTCATGTTCTCTTTTCCTATCACTGAACTCCAGAGTCCTGTCTCTTCTGAATGCCTTCCTCAAAATAACCAGAAAAAGTAGTTGTGATTCTACACCTTCCAGAAAGGCAGGCAGTGTGCTCTGGTGAAACAAGAAGGAAAAGGAGTTAGAAAAGCCTAAGCTAGGTTCTAAGCCTGTGTTCTCTACCACTGCACAGCTGTGACTATAAGCAAGTTATAACTCTTTTGTGTCTCAGTTTCCTTAACTGTCAAATGGGGATATCACAACTTCCCTTGCCCAGTTTCACAATGTCAATGTAAGAATAAAATGAGCTAAGAGATATGCTGTCAACATGGTATATTTAGGTTCTTTAGGGATACTAAAATGTAAATTGGCTGAACTGCACCTCCTGTGCTAAAGAGCTACTTTATAGCCAATGAGTACTTCATACTGGCACACAGATGCTATTGAGAGTAAAACAGCCCATCTATTTGCTAAACAACTAAAGAGCTTTACTTAGAAATCAAAGCATACTTTTACCATCTTCCTGTCTGCCAACATTACTTCATTGATTCAATCAATGAACAAGGGCATTATCAAGAACATAAATATAGCAGAAGAGATTTCATAAGAAAAATGATCCACTGTACAGTCCTGTCAAATTTGTTACTGTATTAATAACAAAATTGCTATTTTTAATGTTGTTTGTGCTAGTAACTCTATTCAAAGTCAAATAATTAAGGAGGACTTGGAAAAAATTATGGTGCCATGTTTCAGAAATGTCATCATTTTCTAACTGCAGTGAAAGACACATCTTAGGCGAAGCTAGGTGGCGCAATCAATAGAGCACTGGCCCGGAAGTCAGGAGGACCTGAGTTCAAATCCGGCCTGAGACACTTGACACTAACTAGCTGTGTGACCCTGGGCAAGTCACTTAACCCCGTTGCCTAGCCAAAAAAAAAAAAAAAACAGATCCTAGCACACATTATTTTAATTCAATTCAACAAACATTTATTAAGCATCTATTGTGAATAAGACAGGTCCCAGGAGCAGAGAATAAAAGGGAAAAATCAAAATAGCCTCTGACCTTAAGGAGCTTATGTAACACTGGGAATATAAAACAAGTACACAAATGAATAAATACAAGATAAGGAAAGACAACGAGAACCAAGAAGTGAGTGGGGGAGGGGAACCAGGAAAGGCTTCCCATAAATGGCATATGGGCTGAGCTTTGAAGAAAGAATTATCAGAGGAGATGAGATTCCAAACAGGTCTCAGAATGTAAAGTTCAGGGAATACCTAATAGGCCAGTTGGGCTGAAACATAGAATGCATGCCCAGGAATTCATATGAAGTATGGTGGGAAAGGTAGATGACAGCCTACTTGTGGAGGGCTTTAAATGCCAGATCACAGTGTTGGTATTTTATCTTAGATGCTACAAGGTACTATTGGAGATTTTTGAGCATGAAAGTGGCATGGTCTGATCTGTAAGTTAAGAATAGTTATTTGGCAGTTGTGTGGAAAATGGAATAGAGACCACTAGGATAATGGACATGTAAGCGGAAAGAAGAGGAGGGACTCAAAGTTCTTGTAGAGATACAATCAACAAGACTTGGCAAGTGATTGGTTATTCAGCAACAAAGACAATGGAAGTATGGAGGATGATTCCAAGGTAGTGAATGTGTACAAAGAGAAGAACAGTGGTACCCCACCCAGAAAAAGGGAGGTTTGGGAGAATGCATTTAATTGCAGGATAGATGAGAAGAGCAAAAAATGATGTTCTACTTGGACATGATGAGTTTGAGATGCCAACAGGACAGTGCCAGAAGCCACTGCCAATGCTGGAGCTCAGGAAAGAGATTTGGCCTAGATTATAGATTTAGGAATCATCTTCAGATGAGATAATAGTTGAACTTATATAGCCTGATGAAATTACCAATGAAGTAAAAAGCCCCAAAGCACTGAAAGATACCCATACCTAGATAGGAGATGGATGATGATCTAGCAAAAGAGATTGAGAAGGTGCAGACAGGTGGAGAAAGCAATGTCACAAAAGCCAAATCATAAAATAATATTCTGAAATAATGTTGATAAATTAAATTACAATAATATTTAGAGTTAACAATGACTATTTTCTAGATGAAAAGGGAAGTTTTTGAGACCATTCGATTCATTAATTTTTCAGAAAGGAAAACTATATTATACTATCCAAGAGGTTATGAATTTATACATACTTGTTTAGTCTTCCTTTAAAAGAAGAGGTAAATGACCTTAAGGCAAATTGATAAGAAATTTTTCAAGAAATTAAGTTCCAAAGCCAATAATGGGATCAGTACCCATTCAACTCAACAGTCTACTATTTGGATGTACAACATCATAATAACTCATATTCATTATGTCTCTAAGCCATCATGAAAAAGTTAAATTGCATACTTTGCTTAAGGCAGGAAAGTATTATAGAAAAATTTTCATTTAAGAAGTTAAATATTTAAGGCAAGCCTACACAACATCTGGGCCGTGGAATGTTTGTGGCCCACACACTGCTTGCAGCCTGTGAAAGGATTCTGGGTGTCCCACAAAAAATGTAGAGGATGTAAAACATGCCTGCACAACATACTACCCATGCATGTTGTGCAGACCTGATTTAAGATTTCTGGCATTCAAAAGCTAACATTCACTGTTTGAAAAACTGGGCTACCTAGAATTCATGCCCAAAGGGTTTCATATATAGGACAGGATTTACTGCATAAGTGTACACACAAACATGTATATACATATAGTTCTTCAATGTCTACAAGAATAAAGTCAAAACTCCTTAGTCTGGAGACTCTGAGATTCTCCAAAATCTGTCCCCAAAAACCACCTTTCTATTCTTAATGCCAATTCATTTTCCCAAACCCTCCATTCTAACTAAGTTAATCTACTGTCTTCCAGCACATCCTGGGCTTTTCCACCTCCAAACTTCGTTCATATTACTTTTCCCAACTGTAAGTTGTTACCTTCCATCTCATCCATTCATTTTATTCCATCTTTCAAGATACAATCAAATTCACTCCCCACCCTCCACCCTTTCCCATGAAGGCATCCTTCCATTTCAGCCCAGTTTTCTCATCTCCTATAGAATAGTCTATGCATTACTTTGGAAATTAATCAAATGTTCCTTTTTATATTGCTGAACTGAACTCTTCTAATATTGTTATTCATATATTTATGCTTTATATGCTTAGACTATAAACTGCTTAAGGACAGGAGCTGCATATTACACTTTTTTGTAAAAGTGTACTTTTACACTGCTACAGCACTAAAGCATAACTTACACACTACAAATGCCCAGTAAACGTGATAAATTGATCAATGAATTTAATAGCTAGAAAAACTAATCCATCTCTCATTTTCCAGATGAGAAAGTAAAGAAACAGAACTTCTACAAAGTCACAAAAGAAAATGTCCTGGGAGGTACCAATAAATATATATGTGTATGTGTATATGTGTGTGTGTATATGTACACACTCCCGTGTACTCTCACAGAACTCACTGTGTGACTCACACAACTCAGTACTCACATAACTGCTAGATGGCAAGAGGATATACAGGCTGACTTTATCCATGTATCTCATACATACCCCATCAAATTCATAGGTATGTCAAAGTTTAAAAGCTGATAAACATTGGCATAACTCACTCTTTACATTATGAAGCACAAGTACTACAAACAAACAAAAAAAATACTTTGTTTTGAAGTCAGTTATAATAGTTTACAAATATACTTTAGAGAGAGGTGGAGTGAAGATGGCTAAGTAAAGGCAGAGAATTGCCTGAGTTCTCCCCAAAATAAAAAAAGGACTCTACACAAATTCTAGAACAGCAGAATCCAAAAAAAAAAAAAAAATACACAGTAAAATAAATTTCCAACCCAAGACAATTTGGAAAGTCAGCAAAAGGTATGTTGCACCAAGGTAAGAATGGAGTACAATCCAGTGCAGGTCACACCAGAGCAGACCAGGTCCCAGCAAACCTAGAGTAGGCCTTAGGGCAACTGAATCACTGACAGCAGTGGCAGTTTCCAGACCTCTCAGCTCACAGACGTCAAAGACAGTTTAGAAGGTCAGCAGGAAAGGTCTATTGCACCAGGGTGAGAGTGGAGCACAGTCCTGCACAGGCCTTGCCAGCACAGCCCAGGCCACAGCAAACCAGGAACAAGCCTTGGGAGTGAGTCAAATCAGCAGCAGCAGTGGCTACTTGTGACCACAGACTGTAAAGGGGTCAGAAGGATATTACAGGGGTCTCTTTGCTAGCACTGAGGCAGAACTCCATTGCTTTGCCCATACTCAGATCCAAATCACAGTCCTGGGTGACAATCCTGTGTGGCAGTCCCAAGGTGAGGAGGAATACTACCATAGCAAAGCTTGAGGCCATAGTGGGGGGGAGGGGAACCTTCCTCACAGTTCCAGGGCAGAAAAGAGTGCTTGTGTTTACTCACAAACCAGGGCACAGGCCAAGGGAATAGTAAACACCTCTCCTTAGATCATACCACCTTGGAAGAACTGAAAAATTATAGGCCCCTAGAAGAATCTCTGAAAACAGCTGCACAAAGCCTCTGCAGCTTGAGACAGTACATTCTCCACCCTGGAAGCAAAGCCCCACTTTAACAAGGAGTTAAAAGTCAAATAATAGGCTGGGGAAATGAGCAAACAACAGAAAAACTACATAAAGTTACTATGACAACAAGGAAGATCAAAACATACACTCAGAAGAAGACAACAAAGTCAAAGCTCTTACATCCAAAGCCTCCAAGAAAAAAATATGAATTGGTCTCAGGCCATGGAAGAGCTCAAAAAGGATTTTAAACATCAAGTAAGAGAAGTAGAAGAAAAATTGGGAAGAGAAATGAGAGTGATGTAAGAAAATCATGAAAAACGAGTCAACAGCTTGCTAAAGGAGACCCAAAAAAATACTGAAGAAAATAACACCTTAAAAAAAATAGACTAACCCAAATGGCAAAAGAGGTCCAAAAAGCCAATGAGGAGAAGAATGCTTTCAAAAGCAGAATTGGCCAAATGGAAAAGGAAGTCCAAAAGCTCACTGAAGAAAATAATTCCTTAAAAATTAGAATGGAGCAAATGGAAGTTAATGACTTTATGAGAAATCAAGAACCAATAAAACAAAACCAAAAGAATGAAAAAAATAGAAGACAATGTGAAATATCTCATTGGAAAAACAACTGACCTGGAAAACAGATCCAGGAGAGATAATTTAAAACTTGGACTACCTGAGAACCATGAACCTAGAACCTAGACATCATCTTTCAAGAAATTATCAAGGAAAACTGCCTTGATATTCTAGAACCAAAGGGTCAAATAGAAAACAAAAGAATCCACCGATCACCTTCTGAAAGAGATCCCAAAAGGAAAACTCCCAGGAATATTATAGCCAAATTCCAGAGTTCCAAGATCAAGCAGGAACTACTGCAAGCAGCCAGAAAGAAACAATTCAAGCATCATGGAGCCACAGTCAAGACAACACAAGATTTAACTGCTTCTACATTAAAGGACCAGAGGGCTTGGAATATGTTCCAGATGGCAAAGGAGCTAGGATTACAACCAAGAATCACCTACCCAGCAAAACTGAGTACAATTCTTTAGGTGGGAAAATGGACATTCAATGAGAAAGAGGACTTTCAAGCATTTTTGATGAAAAGGCCAGAGCTGAATAGAAAATCTGACTTAAAAATACAAGACTCAAGAGAAGCATAAAAAGTTAAACAGGAAAGGGAAATCATAAGGGACTCAATAAGGTTAAACTGTTTACATTCCTACATGGAAAGATGACATTTGTAACTCATATGAGTTACAAATTTTCTCATTATTACTTAGTTAGAAGGAGTATATGTAGACCAAGGACAGAGGTGTGAATATGAAGGGTGTTGAATATGAAGGGATGATATCTAAAAATAAAATTAAGTGGTGAGAGAGGAATGTACTGGAAGAAAGAGAAAGGGAGACGTAGAATGGGGTAAATTATCTCACATAAAAGAGGCAAGAAAAGGCTTTTACAATACAGGGGAAGAGGGGGGAGGTGAAGGGAGAAGTGAGAAGTGAGTGAACCTTAATCTCATCAAAACTGGGTCAAAGAGGGGAAAATATACACACTCAATTGGGTATAGAAATCTACCTTACCATATAGGAAAGTAGGAGGGAAGGGGATAAGAGCATTGGGAAGGAGGAGTGATAGAAGGAAGGGCAGATTGGGGGAGAGGGTAGTCAGAAACAAAACACTTTTGAGGAGGGACAGGGTAAAAACAGAGAAAGAATAGAAAAAGGGGGGTGATTGGATGGAGGGAAATACAGTTAGCAAGTAACTGTGAAAAAAATGTGAAGCAAGTTTCTCAGATAAAGGCCTCATTTCTCAAACTATAGAGAACTGAGTCAAATTTATAAAAATATGAGCCATTCCCCAATTTATAAATGATCCAAAGATATGATCAGTTTTCAGATGAAGTAATCAAAGCGATCTGTAGTCATATAAAAAAAAATACTCTCACTATTGAAGAAATGCAAATTAAAACAATTCTGAGGTACTACCTCATACCTATTAGATAGGCTAGGACAGATAAATGATAAATGTTGGAGGGGATGTGGGAAAAATGAGACATTAATGCACTGATGGTGGAATTGTGAACTGATTCAATCATTCTGTAGCACAATTTGGAACTATGCCCAAAGGACTATAAAACCATGCATACCCTTTGACCTAGCAATACTCCTATTAGGTCTGTATCCCAAAAGAGATAAAAAACAAAAAGAAAAAGGGCCTATATGTAGAAAAATATCTATAGTAGCTTTTTTCTGAAGGCAAAGAATAAGAAACTGAGGTGATGCTCATCCATTGGGGAATGGCTAAACAAGTTGTGGTATGTGATTATGATGGAATACTATTATACTATAAGAAATGATGAGCAGGACACTCTCATAAAAACCTGGAAAGACCTGCATAGGCTGATGAAAAGTAAAATGTACTGTGTACAAAGTAACAGCAATACTGTGAGATGATCAGCTGTGAATGACTTAGCTATTCTCAGCAATACAATGATCCAAAACAACTCTGAAGGACTTGTATGATGAAAAATGCTATCCATCCCCAGAGAAAGAACTGATGGTGTCTGAATACAGATTGAAACATACTTTTTTTTAACTTTAATTTTTCTTGAGTTTTTTTATATCTATATTTTCTTTCACAACATGACTATTATATATATATGTCTTGCATGACTACACATGTATAACTTATATCGAATTGCTTGCCTTTTCAATGAGGGGGATAGGGGAGTTGGGAGGGAGGAAGGGAAAGAATTTGGAACTCAAAGTTTTAAAAACAAATGTTAAAAATAATTGTTTTTACATGTAACTGGGGAAAAATAAAACACTAAATAAAAGAAGTTGACCTGAAAATATATGTGTGCACACACTTTAAAAATAATTTAGAATGCCTTTGTTATTACATCAAAAGCAAATCCTCACAAAGGGCACTGTGTGAAAAGATGGTATCAAATATTTGTTACATACCACTCAAATGTCAATCACACAAACACCAGTAATTACTATAGTAAGATTACTATAGACTGATACAGACAAAAAAAGTCTAACTTTTTAACTTCAAAAAGATAAACATTTTAACCAGGATTCGGATAAATTGTATCTAAATATGCCGTGAAATCTACACCACCAGAGGCAGTATGGTGCACTGGAATGAATGCTGGATCTAGAGAGGACCTGGTTTCCTATCTCAAGTTCTGCCACTTTAAGTGATCTTTAGCAACCCATCTCAAATCCCTCTGCAACTAAGTTTCTCCATCTGTCTGGGGATTGATCTCAATCTCTAAGGTCATTCCAGCCCTAAACCTATAATCCTGTAAATATTTTAAACGAAATGTAGCAATTGATCATTCCTTTTCTCTGTTGAATGGAACAGCAAATATTATTAAAATTCATCAGCACATAGTAGCATAAATTAAAATGTAAGTATATCACCTCACTTAACCTCAGTTATATAAAACACAGCAAAGAACCTGGAAGTAAGCAAAAAAGGCCCCCAAGCAACAAAATTAAAAGGCACAAACTTTATCAATGAGTTCATATCTGGGCCTCTAAGGCTCTTATTTAGGGCCTATTTATTCTAAATTAAAATAATTCTAACAAATTTAGCTAATTTTGTCAGACCAGTTGATTAAAAACAATTAGAATTAATAAATTAGCAGAAATCCTGAAGAAAGGTACACACTGACAACAGTGAAAAGTGGACAATGATGGTAAGAAGGAAGCAAAAAAGACTATGAAAATTCAGTTTAGTAGTGCAGAAGGGCACAACAGATAAAGGGATGGACTTGAAGTTATTAAAACCTAGGTGTTATCTCCAAGTAAACCACTTATTGACTAGGGACAAATCACCTAAACCTGGTAGGGATGTTTCTTCATCTGTAAAATGGGGCTAATAACACCTACAAAACCAACCTTAAAGAGCTGTTTGAGCTCAAATGAGACAATTATATAAAATGATTTTGAAACCTATAAAGTCCAGCTATTATTGTTAGGGGCAAATGGCCCAGAACCCTTCCACAACCCCTGAGAATATAAGCTAATGCAGTAATTAATTATCATAATGATGATTTAAGTCACTAGGAAAAGGTTAAATTTTGTTCAGCATACTCTTTTTAAGATGGCAGGAACACGAGTACCATATTTTGTAAAGATCATCAAAAATGGTTTAATTTTTAAAAGCGTCAGTGCTAAATTGGCAGAAGTTTCATTTAGCCAGGAAATTCACTTGTGAAAGCCAATTTCTTACTCCTATTACTTCCAAGGATCTAAGATTTCACTAATGTAGGTAATTCCTGTGTGAAGGTAGATCACAACAAGATCACAAGCCCTCCATACCTAAACAGTTTCATGAGCTGCTCCAGGCAAAAAAAAAAAAAAAATCCTCCACCTGGTAGCCAACCTTACTGGAATTTAACTAGGGTCTGTCTTACAATTTTTATCACTAGATCTATAATCACAGCCTTTACAGAAAGTAAGGGAAGAGAGGAGGTTTCTTTGGTTTTGTTTTTTAATATTGTGGCTATATCGCTTTTTGTTTCATGTTTGTGACTGTTATAGTTGAAACAATTCGGTAGCCCCGGCTACCTATGGTGTGAAGTATCCGAAGTACTTTCTGGCCCATTCATCTTTCAGTCCTCTTCACAGTCCCTCACCCAGTGGCTGAGCCATTGAACCAGTTCAATTTTACTGGGGGGGGGGGGGGGGGGGGGGGGGAGTGAGGGAAAGAGAGAGAGAGAAAAAGAGCAAACCTTCCACTCTCTCCAACAATGTGACCATGTTTTGGTCACGGGTGGCTGTCACGTAAAAGCCACTCCTGCGCAGCTGTGGGAACTCACCCATCCAACCCCACCCACCAAGTTTCCCAGAATCAGAGTCTGCCCACCTCTCCTCATTACGTGACCCACCCACCCCCTCCCCCAAAAAAGGGGGATAAATTCTCCGCCTCCACCTTCACCCCCTTCCAGATACAAGAGAAGGGGTTGGGGTGAGCTCCAAGCGCAGTGACTCAGCCTTCGCCGGGCGGACCCCTCCCTGTGCCCCCGCCCCACAGAGGGTCCAGCGGCGGCAGAGAAGACAGCTCGGGCCCCAGCTCGGGCGGCCCCAGGCCTCTGCAGCAGTAGCGGGGAGGGCCCGGGGGAGGGGGCGGAGGGGGCGGGGGAGCCTCCCTCCCCCAGCGCGCGCTCCCCCCTCCCGCGCCGTTACCTTCGCTCTTGCCCAGAATCCGGCAGCACAGGTTCTGCAGCAGAACGTTCGGGGACTTCTGGTCCGGAGTCGCCATCCTCGCGCCGGGGCTGGAGGGGAGCGGGGGAGGGAGACGTGGAAGCGCGCGCCCACGGGGAGGGGGGGGCGGACCGCCACCACCCCCCCGCCCCCGCCCTCTCCTCCTCTTTCACCTGACTCCTGCCCCTTCTTCACCCTCCAGGCGCGCACAAGGGGCTCCTCTGCTGTGTTCGCCCCCACACCTGGCCGACCTACTCTCCTCCCTTCCCCCGCCCACCCATGCGGGTCTACGGGCACCCTCCGCGGCCGGCCCCTGCCTAACGGTTAGGGACAGCGCGTAACCGCGGCGCCATTTTAACAGAACCCGCCGAAACTACCGGCAACCCCCACAATGCTTAGCTCCCTTACACCGCGCCCCCCTCCTCCCAGGCTCCTTGGGTGCAACTGTTTAAAGCCTCCCCCTCCCGTCACCGACAGCCTCCCCCCGGGGCCTCCAGCCAGGTGGGTAAAGGTTCCGCCAGAGGAATTCTCTCAAGCTTCCCCTCTCACAAATTGGAGAGAGAAGGAAGAGGGGTAGCTCTTCCCTCTCTTAGGTGCGGCTTCTGCTGGATGTGATTCTGACTTGTTTACTGAGATGAAGGGAGTGGAAGCCGGTCGAAGCCTACCAGTCCAAAGATTTTTCAATTTATTTTGCATTTATGGTATCTTCTCATTTTTTCCCCATTAGCCATTAATTTCAACGCTACACTTAGTGACAACTGGAGATACAGTGCTTTGTTAAAATGGTAGTTTAGAAAAAAACACCAAACTCCCATCCCCATTATTGGTTAAACCATAGAATAACGAGTATGGAAATGAACTTTAAAGAGCAACGAGTCAACCCCCTCATTTGCTATTTGGGGAAACTGTCCCAGAGAGGTTAAATGGGTACCTAAGGGCACCCAGATAACTAGCAGTGCTTATATTAAAACCACACCATGCTGCAGTGCTGTGCATAGGGTCAGTCCTATACATAGGCAAAGCAGGCTTCCCAGGCTATGTACTCACTTTTCACAGATCCCAAAATATTTCCTCGATTAAACATCCAGTCCCTAAAATTCCTACTACACCTTTGATTTAACACCATAAAGTGTTCTTTAGCATTCAATAAAGAGGAAGTGTACCATTGTAGATGTAGTACTGCCTTCTAGTCAGACTTAGTAAGATCTTGCCTCTGACTGGGCAAGTAACTTAACTTTTCAATGTCCCTGGATAATTCATTTAACAGACGTTAACATCTGTTTCAAGTAGTTTATCAGATCAGCCTTGCTAAGGAACCTTGCACCTGAAATGATATAAAACAGATCATGCCACTTTCTTAACTTAAAAATCTTTCACTGCTTCTTTATTGCCTACAAAATAAAGTTCAGATACCTTGCCTTAGCTATTTTGTATATATTTTCTATTAACTTGTGTGTACATGTTGTACTCTGATAGGATGTAATTTCTTTGAAAGACTTTCCTTTTTTATATTTGTATCCCCTTTGCAGAATGATTGACATGTAGTAGGCTCTTAATGAATGTCTGGTGATTGAGTTATTAGCATAGCATTCAAACCCCTCCATGATGCTATCCCAATTCACCTTTCAATTCAATACAGCAAATCTTTATTAAAGTGTAAGTAATGTACAAAGTCAGTCAATCAATAAACAAAGGCTAGTCGCTGTGGCGGATAGAAAACTTAAATATGATACAATTCCCATTCTCATAGATTTTATGGTCTAGTAAGGAGATGGGATACATATTCAAATGATTGTAATAGAAAATAATACATAATAACTTCATGAGAGGTATAAGCAAAATATTATGTAAGGTCCAAAGGAAAAGCACCTTGGGAAAAGGTGTATTTAAATTGAGCTTTAAAGAATTTGTAGGAATTCAAGGGGTGGCCCATGATGGTGGGATTCTCATCCCCCACCCCAAATGAGTATGTTCCCATAGAATGTTGTGTATACCTAGCTTATGACACACCTCTTTCTACATTGTATTATGGTTGCAAGGGCTATAAGGACATTAGATTATAGCTGTCAAGATAGTGTGAGTATTATCCAAGCTACTTGTTTCTCTTCAACAGAAACCTAACGACTCTGCATTTTGGCAATCATGTAGCTCGGCCTCCTGCATAGTCTGTGCCAGATTCTGATGTCATTTTAGGGGACTGTTGACATCTACCAATTAAATCAGTTCCCCAACAACAACTAAAAACTCCCATTCTGCCCTTTTCTTTATGTATGCATCATCAGATCTCTTCTGTCTGTACCATTACTTTTTAAAAAATTAATTAGCATAATTTTTTTAAAAAAGCATACTCAAATACTTGAATGGATCTGTCAAGATCTTAGGAGACACCCTGGTTTTTTTGCTAGGTTACAGGGTTAAGTGACTTGCCCGGGGTCACACAGCTAGTAAATGTCAAATATCAGAGGCCAGATTTGTACTCAGGTCCTCCTGACTCCAGGGTCAGTGCTCTATCCACTGCACCCCCTAGCTGCCCCTAAGATACTCTGTTTTGCAAAACTAAGGCCCAGCAAGCAAGCTATGCCGTGAGCTTGGCATAACAACAATCCTTTGTGCTCACCTTCCGGAACCCTGCTATCAAAGACTTTTTATCACCAAACAACCCTGCCTCACTATTGCTACACTATACTGTTTGACTCTGTCTAGCCACAAATATATAAATCAAGGTTCAGCCAAACTAAAATAAGTCCCCCTATTAGGGGCAGGGCCCTGGCACATGTGTCTGATCTGCCTTCTTGTTTGCATACCATTTCCTGCACTTTGAAATTAAACTTCTGTTTGATTCCTGGCTGTTCTATTTGTAGCCTGCTCTGTTCAGCTATGGCCATCCACAGGTTAGAGGCCAGTAGGGTCCAGTTGACAGATCTATGATCCCATCCATTCAGGAGTTGTTTCCATCAATGCAGATCTCTACCCATCTATGCTTCCCTAGATTGTGCAACTCTTGTTCACATTCTCTCAAAAGTTTGCTACATCTTCTCAATGGGTGGGGCCACATTTACTTTCTCCCAACATCAAGAGTACCAGTAGAATACTCTATCTGTCTTCCCTCGCTATTGCCACTTGATTAGCCTATATTTTCTTGCTTTCACACAGTTCCTTACCAACATCTTTTTTCCTAGGCTTTAGAATCCCTCATTGGTTATCTGTTGTAGCCTATACACACATACACACACACACACACACACACACACACACACACCTTTTACTTGCTTTGTGATAATCACCTTTGGTTCTTTGAAGGCAGTGTGTCACATAGCTCACTGCTGTGTAGCAATATTAGTAAAGGAGTAAGATTGAAGAGATGGGCCTTTGCTACCATGAGAAACTTGGGGTCAGGAAAGAATTTGGCAATTTCTTGAAAGCAATCCAAGCGGTTTTCAACTCTGAGCCCAATTCATTGTCCTTCAATGCCATCTGTACCAGGTATACATACTACTAGACAAGTTCAACAGGGTATTATCCAGAGGCATGTTGAAATCTTGGCAATAGACATCCTTCATCCACTTGGCCTTTCCTGTGTGGATGGACAGGATAAACTCCTTTGTGTTTTTTTTAATCTTTTTTTTTTTTTAGGCAATTGGGGTTAAGTGACTTGCCCAGGGTCACACAGCTAGTAAGTGTCAAGTGTTTGGTCTGACGACGGATTTGAACTCAGGTCCTCCTAACTGCAGGGCCTGTGCTCTATCCCCTGTACCACCTAGCTGCCCTCCTTTGCATTTTTACAGATCTAATTTGAGGAAGCCGCATAATGCAATAAGTGCTAAACTTGGAGTCATAGGACCTGATCTCAAATCCTGGCTTTGTCACTTAATCCCTCAATATCTCTAGGCCTCAGTTTCCTCATCTGTTAAAAAAAAAAAGTTTGGGAGGGGTTTGGACTAGATGATCTCTTAGTTCCTTTCTAGCTCTAGATCCATATTCTACAAGTCTATGAATAACAAAGCACTGACCACATATATACCCTACTAGTCACTCATTCCCTGCTTCAATCTTTGCAGCAGCAGGAAAGGAAAGAACTTTAAAGTTCAGTCCTAGGAAGCTCTCAGCTGGGAACTGAGCAAAAGGTAGTTCATTCTTGAACAGGTATGGCCTCTCAAACTTCTCTGATGAAGGAATCACAGGTCATTTCAGTGTTTCTCTAGAATAATGCATAAGCAGGTACGGCTGAAGAAGTAGCTATTGTTATTTTTACCTCTAATTTCCCCAACAAATCCAAATCTCACCCCCTTCACATGAGATTGAGAATGTTCTTCAATATAAACTTGTGTCCCTTTAGGAATGGGACAAGGTCTGATGGGTTTTCCCAATTGTTGCCTAGGTATCAACATCAACAATATGAAGAGGTAAAGAGAGCAAGCCAGCTGCACTCTATCTTTTTTTTTTCTTTTGAAATTGGGGCACTCTATCTCACTAGGTTGCAAGTGCAGCAACAATCTGATCACCCCACAAACTTTGACCTGCATGGTTTTCAACCTGGGCCAATTTGCCCATCCTTTGGCAACCTGGTGGCCCCCCACTCTCAATAGCTTACCATACTGATGCCAGACTTAGTGTGAAGACCAAATCCACTATAGCTCTACTTCAGCTCAGAATCCCAGCTAAAGTGATCCAGCAGCCTCAGTCTCCTTAGGAACAGGGATTGCAGATGGACACCACCTTGCACAACCTCTGCATTAGCTTTCAAAACACTTGCTCCCATGTCTCTCACATAAGTATAGTCCAACCGTGTACTTGCTCATCATCTGTGGTATGTAGGGACAACCCTATTACATGATGCTCTTCCCTCCTAGAGAATGAAGGCAAGTACCTTTGTATCTTTATTAAGGATATTTGTCTTTTTAGGACATAAATCTTTGGCCTTAAGGCTGGAATGCCCATTTTCAGTGATGGGATTTGTTCTTCTCTCCTCAGGTTAGGCAAATTCAGTTCAGTTGCCTCAAAGGCAAAGGAATAAAAGCAAAAAGGCAAGCAGAAAGAAAGGTACAGTGCCCTCTTCCTTTAAATCCCGGGGTTCAATGGAAAGCAAACTGCCCTAGACATGGTGGGCTAGGGGGGAAATAAACAGGATAGACTCACTGGCAAATATCAACCCAGGGCAGAAAACAAAACTGTTCAAGAAATCCAAGAAGGAAGTATTGTCACAGCCAAAAAGTTTCTTTTTATAGAGATTCTGGTGAAAAAAAAAAAACAGGCTTCAAAAGGTCAGAGGCAGTCTAGCCTAGAGAAATGAAAGAATTTTAGGGCAGGTGGTAGTACAATGGAGAGAGCACTGAGCCTGGAGACAGGAATACCTGAGTTCAAGTGCAACTTCAGACACTTACTAGCTGTGTGATCCTGGGTAAGTCACTTAACTGTTTACTTCATTTTCCTCAACTATAAAATAAGAATAATAATAGCACCTGCCTGGCAGGGTTGCTGTGAAAATAAAATGAGTTAATATTTTTAAAGGCTTAACACAGTGCCTAGCATATAGTGCTGTTTGTTGTTCATCCTTCATTTTCAAAGATGACCAATGACATCACAGGTGATGTCTTGACTTGCATGGGAATTGGATCTAAGTGAGGTAGAGTTGCTCGAACTCATTAGCCTTACTCTCTCTTCTAGAGTCATAGAAGTCCAGCATCAAGACAAAAGTCAGGATGACTGGCAATGGCCCGGGATGTGATGGAGAATGACTTGGAGGCATTAATGTCTGATCAAGGTCTAAGCATTCCATAGCATCTGCTTCAGTTGCCTTCATGGCTGTTGGAACAAAAAATTGTTCTTATCTGCCACTTGACATGCTTGGGGGAGACATCCCCCTAACTCAATGATGGGTTTCACTCCTGTTAGTTACCCTCAGCCTGGTTTAACTGGTCTGCTGAGATGGTTTTACTGAAATGTAGCTGTTGTGCATGCTACAACTTCTTGGAACCACAGGTGAGATTTGGGTGGCAGGTAGATACCAAAGGTGGATGAACAGACCTGAAAAGGACTCAGCAAGCCCTCTCACCAGAGATGCCAATCCTCCCTGAATGCTCCATATACCCCTGGCACATGGTCAACACTATATAAAAGTTTATTCCCTTCCCCTTTCCCCTTTAACACTGTCAGTTTTCCCATGAGTAACCAGATTGCTGATTCCCTAGAGAGAAGAAATGAATGCCATCTGTTGGAAGAAAGAGGGACTATTGTGGACAGTGGAAATTAGCAACAGTAATGAAGGGAAGGCATGTGTCACCTTCAATACACAATACACAAAAGAAAGCCATAGTAATGGCCACTGCAATACCAATGGGGAGCAGTAAACAAATTAGAACTATGTCTAGGGAAAGATCAATGCAGAGCAGACAAAGGGGCTTTGAAGGGCAGCACCAACACAGAGAGGTGAACCCCCAGTAGGAGTCAGCATGCTTTTTGCTCCTAATGACCATTTCCAGATTCTTCCCTAACACCATTTCTCAGAAACCTCTTTTACTTTGATTCATTCCATCAAGCTATATCCAAATCTTTATTTCTATGATTTATTGCTCTCCTAGTTCATTTCCCTGGCAGCACAGTTCGTCAACTCCCTCAGCTCCCATGATTTACTGCTTCACATCTACTTCAGCCACCCTCATTGCTACAAGACAAAACTTTTAGTCCATGGTCAACTCTAACTTACTAGCCTCAGTAGCTGCTACAAACCTTCCTTCCTCTTTTCAAATCCCCAATGCCAACTTTGCCCACTTCTACTTTTAGCAGATGTCCTTGCTTTCTACTTTGCAGAGAAAATAGAGACTATTTGTCATAGTCTTCTTCTCCCTTACACACTACCCACTTCATCTTAAAAGTCTTCTCTATCTTCACCATTCTTTTCTCCTTTGCTCTTTTTTTATAGGGAGAAAACTGGATGACTTAATTAAAGATAAGCACAAGCCAATAGGATCAGCCAACCAATAGGATCAGCCAACCAATCTCAGTGATCCTTTTACCTTCCCCATCCTAACATCCGTTGCCCAGTACCAACCAGGCATTCCTGAACACTGACTCTCAGCTAGATGACAGTAGATAGAATGCTGGGCCTGGAGTCAGGGATCCCTGAGTTCAAATGTGGCATCAGATACTTACTAGCTGTAAAACTCTGGGCAAGTCACTTAAACTCTGTTTGCCTAAATTTCCTCAAGTCTAAATTGGAGTAATAACAAAACTTACTTCTCAAGATTGTTGTGAGGATCAAATAAAATAATATTTGTAAAGTACTCAGCACAGTGTCTGGCACATAGTAAGCATTATATAAATAGTTTTCCCCTTTCCTTCCCCCCAGATGCTAACATCTCCCCATATCTACTTGCAAGAAGTAATCCCAGAGCCCTACTTTACTCCACTACTTAGTCTACTACCCCATTCCCAACACTCAATGTTTGAGGACCATATGCCCTGCCACACCAAGATCCATGAGACTTTTCCATCTGCCTTGCTGTTTGGCCTACCAGTACTAAGTTCTCTATCACTTGTCCTTTCCAACTGCCCTGAAGGTGAGCCTTCTTTGTGTGGTGTTTCTTCAACTTATAATATGAGATCATTGAGAAAAGAGACAGTCTTGCTGTTCTCTTTGTACCTAGCACAATTCTGGACATATTGTAACTCCTTAATAAATGTTTTTCATTCATTGGAGCGGGTTTTAAGGGAAGTAGTACACCTCCTCCTCTTCCCATTCTCATGTTAGCTGGTGTTGTGTAATGTGTCTCTGGGGCAACCAGGGAAAGTTTTTCAACCCTTTAAGGAATTCAAAGTGATATTTCTTTGGCTCAAAATACCTTCTTGTGTATTATATTTCAATCTTGGTGATGGTCTTTTGATATCTACTTGACATTCACAGGGGTCACTATTCCTACTCAATTGCCTGACTTCAGATGGTTAGAAACTATAAGAATGATGGGGAAATGGTATTTCTGTCATATAAATATATAAATATATACATAGAAGCATCTTGGATATAATTTATTCTCTACGGATTTCTAAAGTCTGGCTGTCAGAAAGCATAAACTTTATTTTCCCTAAAGGAATCAAAGAGTGGGCATGCCTTTAACGTTAAGACCCTTGGGCATTTACAAAAGAAATATAAATAGCAAGCCAGTGTATCCTTAGAACAATGACTCTAATGAGGATGTGGGCTAATGCAAGCAGTTAAAAATATTTGTCAGTTGAAGAATTTTAACAGCTGGGAGATTTTACAGATATTTTGCTCTTTCAAAATAGTTCAATTAATTGGAGGCATCTTATGGATATTGCTCCTTGTCTTTTTTTTTAAGATGGATAAATTAGGAATTTTTTTTATACTTGGCCCTGCAATGAATAATTCTCTCCAAAACAGAATAGCAAGGGAAGTGATGGCATTTTTTAAAGATAGAGAAATGGTGGATTCGATTTATTTCTTTTCCCATTACCAACCTGTTTAGGATGCAGTTAGATCCTGACTTTTGGGAAGAACTCCATCCAAATGGCATCACATTTTAGCTATAGCCTGCACCTCCAAACGACTATACAGGACTAAGCAGGTCAATTGGTGAAGTTTAAGCGGGAGATTGGGAGTGATTCCAACAGCTGTCCAGATAAACAGGCTGGAAAGGTTCTGAAGACGATGGCAATAGATACAATGACCATCACCATGTTAGGTGGGCAAAAGATGATGATTGTTATACTTTCTATCAAAAGGAGTTTTGGTATGACTTTTAATACATGAGGTAGATAAGATTGATTATGAGGCCATGGGGATAATTGTATTTAGGTTATTGTATTTAGGTTATCTGGGAGCAGGGCAGTAATTATATTTCTACCCTGGCAAAATTTAGGATATTCCTGAAAGCCTCTACCCTTTTTGGTTGTTTCTCCATTCCACCTGGTCATTCACCCTCCTCACCTTATTATTCACCTATACCTGACTGTTCAGAGACGTCCAAGTTTTTGTATTCAGATTGAGAAACTGTTGAAATCAGACACTCTAGGGTAAAGGTCAAGGATTCCCTGAGGCTAGAATGGCTTTAACTGCAGGGCTGAAGGGGAGACCAAGGACCATATGCCTGAGTTACTGTGGCTTGGAAAGGAAATGAAGTCACCAAACATGAGGGGTTGCTAGCTATGGGTAGCCATATTACTGTTATACCAGAGATATTCCTACTTTTTTGGGAGGGATTTTTTGGGTGGGATGATAGAGACCACTAAGAGAAGAAGTACTTTTACTCACATGAAGGTGAGTGGAAGACCCCTTGTTTTGGTCCCAGTTATGGTGGCTGCCCAGGGAAATGTATTGTAGGCATGAAGAATATTAGGAGTTCTTGGAAGTCAGTACCTACATGGGTGCTTGTGTTAGTTTCTATGGGTAGAACTAAGTGGAAGCTTTTGTAGCTGCCTAAATCATCTCATGTAGCCGATATTAAACAATATTAGATGAGAGGTTGGAGAGGGTAAGTGTGTCAAAGACATTTCCTTCTTACTAATAAGATAAAGATGAAGTACTTCATTATATAAATTGCCTGCGTAATATTCTTGTTTGACCAGTGAGGCAGCCAGATGGCTCAATGGATAGAGGACTGGGCCTGGAGTTAGGAAGACCTGAGTTCAAATCCAGCCTTGCATACTCATTAGCTGTGTGCCCTGGACAAGTCACTTAACCACTTAAGCCTTAATCCAATGGAGAAGAAAATGACAAATCATTCCAGTATCTTTGCCAAGAAAACCTCATATGGAGTCATGAAGAGTTGGACACAACTGAAAGACTGAACAACAAACAACTAGTGAAGAACACAGATGGTATCTGGTAACTTACAGATACAAACAGTGTTTGTATACCCAGGACTTAGCACAGATTATTGCGTACTGAATAAAGTTGTTCTGCTGTCTGCTGCAGCTATTCCTGACCTTGTCAAGCATGGTAGGCCAGATAGCACACACCCTGAGTTAGCAGTAAGGGGTTATTGACCTCATCAATACCATCTCCTTTCTGAGATGAGACCAAACAGGAGCAGTTTGCTTTTATTTGGGAAAGCTTATTTAAATTCTCCTTCATGTTGCCACAGTTCAGTATGAAGATAATTGGTGGGTGAAAGAGTCCCCACTTTGTGATGTTCATCATTATATTGACAACATAATGTTAACTGGGTCAGATAGAGCCACGTTGACAGAGGTCCTAGATGAAATTATGACTCATATGAGAAATAAGATGTAGGAGACTGACCCTAAGAAAAAAAATTTAGGGTCCAACTCTCTCAAGTTTTGGAGAATTTGCTTACTTGAAGGGGAGAACTCAGTTTGTTCTGGATTTAGATGGTGATGATAATAATAATAACAACTAGTATTCACTTTAAAGTTTGCAAAGTATTTTACAAATATTAACTCACTTGATCCTCACAACAACCCTGGGAAATAAGTGCTATTATTATCCTCAATTTGCAAATGAAGAAACTGAGGTTAAGGGTGATTGCCCAGTATCATACAGCTAGTAAATGTCTGAAGTAAGACTTGAACTCAGGACTTCCTAACTCTAGGCCCAGAATTCTATCCATTGGGTCACATAGCTGATACTTGCTACCCTAGAGACAAAAAAGAAAACCAAGAGTGTTTTTGGACTCTTCAGGTTAAGGAGAATCTATATTCCCATCTAATTTTTATGGCCTCTATTTATCAACTTACTTGAGGGGGGCAGGGCAGAACAGGTTATAACCTAGGGGGATTTAAAGCAAACCCAGCACTCTCTCCTTGGCCTCTTAAGATCTTGTGGTGCCTTATGTTTTCAGCAGTCTCTGTCTATAATGACAAAACCAAGTAAAGCCTCTGGTAGGTACCAGGGATAACCATGACACTTTTGGAGCTATAAGCTTCCTGAAGTGATCATCCATTATACTACATTTGGAAAACTATTGCTTATGTATTATTAGGCCCTGGCTGATACAGAATGAATGACACAGGAGCATACTATGATCTTTCATCCAGTTGCCTAGTATTAGCTGGGTAATGTAATATAGATCCAGCCAAAGATGGGCAGGGCAGAGGAAGCTTCTGTTGTTCAATGGAAATGTTACAGGTATGATTGCACTCACCTGGACACTTCAGATTTAATTAGTGTTCTTCATGAACAAATTGTGATATTACCAGAAGCTAAACCCCCCAGGCACTGGCCCAGTGCAGACATCTGCATTATTAATAAATAATAAAATAAAGCCTTTAGCACAGTACCTGGCACATAGCAAGCACTTAATAAATGCTTTTTTCCTTCCTTCCTATGCTTTCTCTCCTCTGCCAGACCAATGAATTACTGCCTGTGAAGACCTAGCTTTTGAGGAACATTGTTTTACTTGGTTTACTGCTGGTCTTGTCCATTATGAGAATAGGATAGGCTGCCGGACCTCAGTGGCCATTGATCCAATAGATAGGAACATCCTACAAGTCCTACTAGTGAGGCCAAGTTGTAAGTTATATGACTGGTTTGTGATGAAGCCTTAATGGATAGATAAGACAACACTTATATTTATACTGATTCCTGGGGAGTGGGTATGGGTTTAGCTTAGTGTTCTGGGGCCAAGAGAAAAATAATTGGGCAGAAAAGACTCTCCACTTTGGAACCAGGAAAAATGGAGAACTTTTACTGATGCCTACCATTGCATATGACTGTTTGTGGGACATCTTAGTGTCCATCAGAGGCATATGCCCTTTGTTAAAGTGAATAACCAGTTTAATGTGGACTTGAAGGACATGATGATATGTTGTAGTGTATACAGGATCATATTATTTTCTTAACCAAAAATCATTCATCTATTTATGCTTAGTGATTCTCTTTCTGCTAATCAGTATGCCATGATGCCACATAATTTTCAACCTGCCTCTGATTGGCGAATTGTTTATATTTCCCTTCTTGTGTTGCAAGGCAAAAAGTTTACCCTAGATTGCTGGCCAGTTAATTATGCTGCTGGGGCAGCCATTATCTAATCCCTTGCAGACCACATCTCTCTTCAGTGAATTTTTGTACATCTTTTACCATTTGGCCAATTCTGTTTTTGAGGAGTCCTTCTCTTCCGTGGATTTTTGTGCCTCTTTTACATTTGTCCTATTGTGTTTTGCATCCATCATCTCTGATGAGAGTAACCATGTTACTATAAAAAAAGATCCAAGATCAGAGCCGTCACTATTTCATTCACTGTGTTTTCCATCTTCAATACCATTCCCAGGCAGCTAGTATCATGGAATGTTGTAATGGACAACAGCTTCATCCTCATACTTTTGATTATTGAAGTTTGGCATCATCTCCCAGAGAGGTAAAGTAAGCACTACTCCAAGAAGTAGAAGGGCTCTTTACTCCAGAGGTTTCTTGTATGCAGTCTTTAAGAGCCTTGCCTGATCAGAATGAACCACTTTTGAATATAGTCCCAGCTGCTTCTCTGTAGCCCTTTCTTATTATATCTTCTTTGCAGAGTCAACTGAACCTCAAGGTTTCTGTTCCTTCACAGGGTTCTATACAACCAAGGAAAATAATTCAAGTCCCCTTTAATTGACAGGTCTCTTTTCCTCTGGGATAGTTTGGACAGCTCCTTCCCAGAAAAGATTTGGGAGACCAAAGAATAAAAATCCAGAACCAGGAGAACATTATACACAGTGCAATGATCAGTTGTGAATGATTTAGCCATTCTCAGCAATAAAACGATCAAGGAAAATTTTGCAAGACTCATGATGAAAAATGCTATCTACCACCAGCAAAAGAACTGATGGAGTCTGAATGCAGATCAAAGCATGCTTTTTAAAAAACTTCATTTTTTTCTTGGTTTTTTTTTAGTCTATATTTTCTTTAGCAACCTGACAAAAATGGAAATATGTTTTGCATGACTGCACATGTATAACTGATATCAAATTGCTTGCCTCAATTAGGATGAGGGAGAGAATTTAGAACTCCAAATTTTAAAAATCAATGTTAAAAAATTTACATTTAATTGGAAAAAATATTTTTTAAAAAATGTGTATAGGAGGGGAATGAGACCTTTTTTTTTTTATACAATAATGATGAGTGGGAGTTCCCTTGGAAGAAAGGGAATCCTTTGTATAACTTGGTAGTAATTTTGATTTCTTGGCTAAAGATAAAGGATTGTCATCATCCAATCCCCAGAAGGAGGGATTGTCCCTCACTAGAGTCCTCAAAAGGAGCCAAAATTTGACACTATCCTCCTAACAGGGCTCCTAGGAAGGGAAAGGTTTGGGCAGGCAGGGCAGTGAATACCAAATAGGTATTATACTGTCTGTGTCTCAGTATCAACCTAGGCCCAAGGACAGATTGCATGCAAGAGGCCTACGACCTCTTAGTTATTTGAATTCACACGATAAAGACATGTGACAGGACCAGTGACAGTGTCAGAGATATTGTCATTTATTCAATTAACATGATGTTTTTCAAGCTGCTCCTAGTTACCACATTATTTTATTTTTAATGAATTGTACCCGATATCACTTGCCCACTGTTTTAAGAAAACCATTAATATTGTTTTATAATTTTTATTTGCATTAAATTCCTCCTCCAGTTACTAGGGCTGCTTTATGTAACTATCACCATGTCCCTATGTGTTGTTTTTTCCCAATATGTTCCTTGAGAATAGAGACTGTTGTGCTTGCTTACATCTACATACCCAGGGCTTAGCACAGCACATAGAACATAGTAAGAGCTTAATAAATTATTTGTCATCTTCCTTTCATTTTAGTAGTGGAAGTTACTCTAGGTAATCTTTAGAAACTTGCTACCAAGGAGTGGGATGTGGTAGGAATTGTGTTTGTTTTGCATTGGGGGCTGTTTTCAGGGAAGGGCAGTAGGGTTGCCATACAAATTGATGAAATCAGAAGTTGCCTTCTCACCCTCACCCATGGCCAAGGCCTCGTCCTACTTTTTTGTTTTTTGCCTCAATCCCTTTGCTATTCCTTCTCATTTTTCTATGGATAGCTATTCCTAGCATTCTCTTTGGTATGCAGTTGCTCTAGCATCATGTGAACTATGTAGGCTCCTTAAGAAGGCAAAGGTTTTTCTGCTGCTTGAAGTATGAAAAGACTTAGCTTGGGGGAGAAATTATGTCAGAAGCTTTACCTTAGCTCTTATTGCCTTCCTGAAATGCCTTCTTCATTAGCTGTGGCAACTGTGGAGGAGAGGAGCATTTTATTCTCTTTTAACTATGGAATGATGTTCTTTTAATGCTTAGTTCTGTTGGGTTTTAATTGTATTTTATGGTCCATTAGTGTTTATGATATTTCAAACCTTGAATCTACTGGACTGGCCTAACTTAAGCCTGACCTATAATGTATTCGTATCAATATACACATACATACATATAGTGTACATATACATAATTTAATATACATATATAATATGTATACTATATGTAAATGTGTATATATTTATACCTATAGAGATATCTTTTCTTATCAATGTCTCAAATGTCTTTAGTATTTACTGGGACAAAGCTTCAAGAAGAAGCTATGATAAGTCATTTGAAGGAGAAAAGTAAATTAACTTCCTGTAGGAGTAAAGGAATAATGTTATTGGTTCATCATCTTTAAGGCTGCTTCACCCCAGTTAATTTAACTTAAGCGTAGGTTGTCCCTTCTGCTTGTAAAACTTTCATTCACTCATATTAAGGATAGGAATACTTAAAAGGTATTTTGAATTTTAAAATAACTTTCACTTTTTTCTTTGGTATTGTGCATAGCTACCTCAATTACTGATTTTATACATATGAATGAGCTGATAGGCCATTTCTTCCTCTAAATGGGTGTTGTGTTGTCTTTGCAGCTTTAGGCTTTATATTACTTCTGCCTAGTGAAGAAAAACATTTCCTCTTTGTGAGCTTTTGAAAGAGAATATAGTCACACAAATGAGTGAGCCAGTCACCTAGGAAGTATCAGTCTTGAAGTTTGTATATACCAATGATATAACTTATAATTTTAGAGGGCTGTTTGAAATTCAGGTGAACTGCCCTGTTCATGGTTTATAAATGTCAGAAGCAGAACTTGAATTCTTGACTCCCAAGTCCAACAACCCAAACTTTCCACTACACTAGTCGCTGCCTCTCAAGTTTGTGTATGGAGTCTGAATCCCAAAGCCCATTGGTGGTCATCTTTCCTCATTGATAGAGTTCCGAGACTCTGGGAAGAAGTCAACATGATGGAGATTGCTAGCTCCTCTCATATTGCCTTCTTCCCAGAGTCTTTCCCTTCAGTAACCAGAAATGGGGGTTGGAACCTTCCACTTTCTCCCTCAGAGATGGAAGCTGGAGCCACCAAAAGTGACTGCAGAGCCCAAAGAGAAACAAGAACCCAAAAAAGCTGAAAAGACTCAAAAAAACTTGAAGAGATTGGAGGTCTTTGGGAATCAGGATACATACAAATACATATGCACACACACACATTTATATATTTCTATATTTGCAAATGCATTTTTATTTAATTATATATTATATATATTTAATATATTATAATGTTATAATTGTATAATATAATATATGTAATATATTATAAATAAATAATATTATATCATCATATATCATACAATTATAATATATTATTCTATATTCTGTGTAATATAGAATGTTATATTATATTTGTATTATTATATAATATATGATAATATGTTATACTTATAATAACATATTATTATATAATATATGATAATATGTTATACTTATAATAACATATTATTATATTGTATATGTAATTAAAACAACACAAATGCATTTGTAAATGTAGTTCAAATTTATACCTGGTTCATGTGCATAATGTAGGATGGAAACATTTTTTAAAAATTTCTCATGTGTTATTCATATTAACTCCAGTAGAAATTTATTAAAATCAATACTATTTGTGACTTTTACTTCTATTACATTTCTCTTAAAAACTGCATTCTCCTTTTTACCACATTTCTTACTCTTTTATTTGGATTATTTTATTAAACATTTGGGAATATTCGATAACCCCAGTTCTTGATTAAATAATGAAAACATTAATACTTATTGTTTGTTCTGAAATTATTCCTAAAGAGAACAAAAAAGTTCTTGTGTTATGTTTAAAACCTTCTTTAGACATGCATAAGTAATACATAGGAATCCCAGACAGCTTTGTTTTGTTTATACTCACTTTACACAGTTTCGGATTTACAAATACAATAAAGCATAGCTGGGATTCAATCTGGGTATTCGATTTCTCATATTATCTCATCACATGTGAGATCAGCTGCATTCACAGATGTGAAGGCCAAGATAAATTACCAAAATATCCTGAGAAACTGCTTACTGGCTCAATCCTTTTATCCCTCTAATCTGATAAGAGGAATTAGAACCTCTTTGTTACCCAATACCCTCTGAGAGAAAATCCTTCTAGGCTGAATTCAATATTTAAAGGCCCAGTGACACCCATTCTTTAATTGGACTTAGAGTCAGTGATTCAAATCTCAGCTTTGACACTAATTAGTTATGTAACCGTTTTTGGACTCATTTAACCTGTATGACCATAGGCAAGTCACCTAATCTCTTTGGGTCTCAGATTTCTCGTCGATAAAATGGCCGGACTGAATGAGGCCTAGAACCTGTGTTTTCTCCCTCTGTTCAGCATTCTTTCCAGTATTCTAGAAGGAACAGAGAATAGGGACCGGGCCTGTGATCTCTGTTTGTGTAGAAGTCTCTCAGGGAGGAACTCCTCTACCTATCCAAGTGGGCCCCATCTTAGACACATAAATGATAACAGAGTCAGGACTAGACCTCATGTATTCTAACTCTGTCCAGTCTATGCAGTTTCCTAAATGTTTGAGACAATCAGTGCAATTGTCTTGAAGCAATTGTGTAAATATTCAAGTCACACTTGCCAAAAAACAAAAGACTCAAACACTCTATGTCCCCTAATTCTCTGGTTTTGCTCTGTTTTCAAATGTCTTTTCTAGTCTCCTAAAACTGGAAAAGATGCACCCACCATTATTCATAGTTAACATTCTCACTGAGATACTATAGCACTGAATAAAATAAAATCCCTGAGCCAGAAGAAAATTTGGAGGTCATCCAGATCAACTCACTAACTGCTGGGTGGAATATCCTACAACATTCTAACAAGGCATAATCAAATCTCCATTTGAACACCCGAGATGACTACAAGCTCACTTTTGGCTCTGAGTCCTACCAAATATGTACAATATATCATATAAGTTTAACCAATGGACATTGATAGCTATTCATTGGAAAGTCCCACACTCACCCTATATCCATATGTATCCATACAATATCCATTGTCAATACATAAGGCAGTGAGGCAAAAGTGTTAAGTGCTATGCTTTCTATGGTTACCAGAGAGTTTGAAACCTTCTATGTGCTTCATCTCCACTCTTCCCTATAGGGCAGATGCCACTCATTTCTAGGAATATATCGATTTAGGGGTGCACAATTAGAATTTGCCACTATATCTCCGCCCAGCTCCTCTGAATGTAATGTTCAATGAGTGTCAGTTACACAACTTTGGCACAACAGAGTTGTTTCCCAGCAGAAGCAAACACACATATTGCAATGTGAAATACATTTTTACTCTGTGTAGAGTCAATTAGTGAAAAAGCACTACTTAATACCAAGAGAATACAGGGCATAATAAAATACATAAAACATCCGCTATGCAGTTTTAAGCTTGCTGCTCTCCTAAATCCTTTATGTGTCCCCAGACATTGGGTCAATCTGGATCGAGGAGCTGTAAGCAATAAACAATTTGAGACCTCCATTGATGAGGCAAAGTAGTGTAATAATTCAATTCTCATGGGATATTTGACTCATGCACACTGGTCATGTGGTGCAGACACAGAAACTCTGGAGTCAAAGTCTCAACTCATTCACAGATGGGAGCAAAAAACAGAATCTGGTGCAAACTAAAACTCAGGAGGGCTGGTGTCTCCCCTACCTCAGCTGTGTAAGCACTGGTGGGAACTTCTGACCTCTTCTAGCCACAGAGAGCCCATCATAGAGTGGAGTGGGTGAAATTGACAGGCAGCTCCATTGAGGAGTCATGTCACCATTGAAAGTCCTTGTGTGTCTCTTTTTTAGAAAAAATTATTAATTTTTTTCAGTTAACTAAAATCTACCTTCTCTCTTTTCCAAAAAAGTTGAAAAGACAAGGAAAAAAGCCCTTTAAACAAATGTATATGGTCAAACAAAACAAATTTCTATATTGGCTATGCTGCCCACCTCAACCCCCCACCCCACAAATGTCTCAGTCTATACTTTGAGTTCATCATCTCTCTGTCAATTGTATCTCTCCTCTGAAATTGTATTTGGTCATTGTTTTGATCAGAGTTCTTAAATCTTTCAAAGTTGTTTTTTGGTGTAAATGGGGACTTTATACTTATTGATTGCTTCCTTGGGGTATAAGCCCAGCAATAGACTTACTAGTTCAAAGGATAAGAACATTTTAGTCACTTTATTCATTTAATTCCAAGTTGCTTTCCAAAATGATTAAGCCATTTCACAGCTCCATCAACTATTAGTGTGTCTATCATTCCACAAACCTTCTAACATTGAATCTTGTCATTTTTGTCGTCTTTACTAATTTACAGGGTGTAAGGTGAAACTTCAGGGTCATTTTGATTTGCATTTCTTTTATTATTAGTGATTTGGAGAATTCTTTCATGTGGTTGTTAATACTTTGCAATGTCCTTTGATCACATATCTATTGAGAAATGATTATTAATCACATAGATATTATATGTGTATATATATAATATCACACATTTTTATAGATTTACTAATTCTTTATATATCTTGGATACCAAATTCGTACAAGAGACATTTGATACCAAAATTTTTTCCCCATTCAACCATTTCCTTTCTTATTTTTTGTCCATACAGAAACTTTGCAGCTTCATATAATCAAGGTTAACTATTTTATCTTTTGTATTTGCCTCTAGTCTTTTTTTTATTATTATTAAGAATAAATCTCTGATCCATAACTGTGAGAAGGATATGATCTGCTTCTCTTCTAATTTTTTTATGGTATGATCTTTAGTGTTAAGTTCAAGTATTCATATAGAATGTATCATGGAATGTGGTGTATTATGTTGTTCTAAGCCTAAGTTCTACCAGACTGCTCTGTAGTTTCCCCAGTAGTTTTAATAAAATAAAGAATTCAAGTTTTCCACTTTTTCAAACACTGGGCTATTTTTCTATTTTCTACTTTTTATTCTCATTTGTGTAGTCTGTTCCACTGATCTATCTCTCTAATTTTTTTAACCAATACTAGACAGTTTTGATGATTATTGCTTTATAATATAATATGAGATCTAGAAATGCTATTCCCTCTTCATATCTACTTCTTTTAATATTTTCCTTTAATATCCTAGATCTTTTATTTTTCCAAATTTATTTTGTTATTATTTTATAAAGTTTTATAAATTATCTCCCTGGTAATTTGATTGGTGTAGCATTAAAAGTGTAAAATTAATTTTGGTCATATTGATATTTTTATTATACTGCCATTACCTAGCCATGAGCACTGAATATTACTCCAATTATTTAAGTTATTCTTTATTTCTTTAAGGAGCACTTTGTAAGTAAATCTATACAAGCCTTTTGTATACTTTGGTAAGTCCATCCCCAGATATTTTCTGCATTTTGTATTTGATCAAGATTTCTTTTTTCTGCTTTTGCTTTATTATTATATAAAAATGCTGTTGCTTTTTAAGAATTTATTTTGTAGCCTGCAACTTTGCTGAAGCTATTGTCTCAATCAATATCCTTGCTGTTTCCTTAGAATATTCTATATTTACTATCATATCATCAGCAATTAGTGATCATTTTATCTCTTCATCTATCTTTGTACCTTTGATTTTTTTCTTTTTTCTTACTGCTGTTGCTAGCATTTCAAGAACAATTTCAAATAATAGTTGGGAGAGTGGGTATCCTTGCTTCACTCACATATTTATTGGAAAAGGTTGTAATATATCCTCATTGCATATGATAATTGCTTTTGGTCTTAAATATATGCTTTTATGATATTATATGTTATATATTATTATATATTATATTATATTATATATTTTAAATATATGCTTTTATGATATTAAAAAAGGTCCCTCTATGACTATACTTTGTAGTGGTTTTAGCATGAAAAAAAATACTGCATTTTGTCAAAGTCTTTCTCTATATCTGTTAAGATGATTGTGTTGTTTGGGAATATGATTATGTTCATTGTTTTCCTAATATTGAACCATCCTTTCATCCATGGTATAGATACCACCTGGTCATAATGAATAATATGGGATTTTGCATATCAATTCCTTTTTTCCTGCTTTTATCTGATTATTTAATTCTTTCCCTCTTCTTTTTCTTCTCAATTAATCAAATAGATTCCCCTTTGTTCTCTTCCCCTTCAGCTAGTCTTGTTGATCAGTTAATTTTTTTTAACTTAATTTTTTTACTCCCTTTTCATGGAGGATTTCTCTCACTCTTCATTATGTATCCTCTCTTTTTGTCTACTCCAGACCTTCATTCTCTAGTTCATGATCCCTATTATTAATATTTGTGTTTGTAGTTTTCATGATTTGGGTTTGTTTGTTTTGTTTTTGTAATGATACTGGAGTCATTTACCATTTTCTTCTCCAGCTCATTTTTACAAATGAGGAAACTATGGTGAACAGGGTTAAGTGACTTGCCCAGGGTCACATAGCTAATACATATCTGAGGCCAGATTTCAACTCAAGTCTTCCTGACGTTAGGCCCAGTAGTCTATCCAACGTGCCACCTAGCTGCCATCTCTCTCTGTTATCTGTATTTCTCATGGAATCAAAACATCAGAGATATCCTTTCTGGGCTCTCCCTTCTAGACTATTTCTGCCACTATCTTGTAAAGCTTGCCCTTCAGTTTCTCCTTTTCAATTGTGCCTCATGTCCAGAACAATGTCAATTTCTGCAAGTGACAGACAAAACATTGCCTCATGGTAGTACTTTGTTCAAGTCCCTTATTATGTAGCCTACTACTGATCTGTAAACTTCCCCTGGTTACCTTCTTTCCCTATTTTCCTCAAAATCTCCTCAATGGATCCATGCCCTCCCTCTCCTCCAGGTGCCATTTGCCCCAAAGAGTTCCAACCCCACCCTACTTCCCTCCCAGGTAAGACAAGTGGTCTTTTTAAATCACCAAATCCCCCAGACAGCAACCAGCACAAGGTCTCCATAACCCTTCACAGAGTGAAGAGATTTCAGAGCCCCCTGAAAGCAGGGACTGCTTTTTTTTTCTGTTTTATTTCACCTTTCTTTGTATCCCCAGTGTTAAGCTCAGTACCTGGCATATAATAGATGTTTAATAAATACTTATTGACTTGACTTGTAAACTTGGACGGAGGAAAATTGGATACTTATTTTCACTACCTTTTTATTCCCTTTACATTGTCTTTTTTTCCTCTTGGCCCAGTGTACTGGAGGTGTGAGAGAAAGCAATTCAGGATTGCTGATTGTTGCCTGAGATTCACAGTATTCTCAGAGGTTCAGAAAGATAGATAAGAAGATAGAAAGAGTATGAGAAGAAGAGATCTAAAATAAAGAACAGTTTATTAAAAGTAAAATAGGGATTCTGCAGATATATATATATATATACATATGTGTGTATGTGTGTGTGTTATGCATTCAAGAATATTCTGAGGAAAGATACATAAACTTCACCAGAATGGACCCCCTTCCCCCACAAAGGTCAAGAACCCTTGCTCTAGAGGGGAGGATAGATGGTGACTTGAAGATAGAAGAAAAGGTTTGGAAGTATATCCAATTATCATAATTGTTTAACTTCTTCCAGAATCATTTAGCAGAATTAAAGTAAGAGTGGGAAAGGTGTTCCAGGGTTGAGGGTAGGCAAGACATGGAACAAGTGTATAAGAGATTTGAGGATAGGGTAAGGTTGAAAAGTTTAACTACAGGGTCATGATTTTGAAGGGAGAAAGATGTGTCCAGAGCAGGGGTTATGACCTGGGAAAGGTGATAGAGAGGTGGTGAATGGATGTCATAATAAGAATGAGGAATAGATTTAGGAGGAATTAAGAAATGACATGGAAGGATGGTAGGTAATGGTCTAAGAAAGGAACAGTGGAGTTGTGTATCATTGAGGTAACCCAATTATGGATGTTGGAGATCAAGCATATGACTTTTCCTCTGTTTGGCTAGGGCGGTGTGAAGGTTTAGCACATAGGAACAGAGGTGATGGATGGATGGAAGGGCCAAATTTTATGAGGAGACAACATTTATATTGAATTCCCCAAATATAAGGGTAGTGTTGAAGATGCAATGCAGGTTATGGCCTAGGTGATAATTTCCTTGAAAAAGAAGTGAGAATAACCTGAGGTTGACCAATGATAGCAACTGAGATCTGAATAAGTTTATATAAACAGATGAAATGAATGTCAAAGGAAGAAAAGTTTCTGAGTGATTACAGAAGTGGGAATATCTGGATGGGGCACTAAGAAATAACTATCTTTTCTTCCTCTTGGCTCAGTGTACTGGGGGTGTGAGAGAAAACAATTCAGGATTGCTGATTGTTGCCTGGGATTCAGAGTATTCTCAGGGGTTTATAAATATACGAAGATAAAAAGAGTATGAAAAGGGGAGATCTAAAGTAAAGAACAGCTTATTAACAGCAAAATAAGGATTCTACAGAGATAGCTTAATAATTTTTTTTCCTATGCTTATTCCATTTATTTGTCAAGTCTTATTGTTATAGAATTTCGAAAATTCTGTGTAACAGTAGTGGTGAGAATAGAAAGTCTTATCTTATGCCTGTTCTTTCTGAGAAAGCCTCTCTCACTGCATTCCATATAATCCTACTCTTGGTTTCAAATAATACTTGCTAACATGTAAAGAAAAAAAAATCTTTCCATTACAATCATTTTTGATAGGTTTTTAAAAAAAATCTTGTATTTTATCAGTCTTTTTTTCTGCATCTATTGAACTAAAATGGTTTTCCTACCATTTACTTCTTGATATGATTTATTATGTTATTAAAAACAGGAAGGAGGAGAATATCTATTAAATTCTATACTCAAACCTTCCACCATTTTTCACTGAACCTTCACATCTAAAACTTAGGTGTACTCTCATGATCTTCAAGGCAATGGCCAACAGAGTGCCTGAAAAAATAGAATACTACCAAAAAAATACAATTTAGCTTGAGGCACACAAAGATATTTAATGACAACTGTTGTAATACTAAGGCATAAGGTAAATTTTTACCTTAAAGATGAATTTCTAAGTCAAGTACAAGCTAAAACCAATAAAACACCTGACTGTAGGGGGAGATACAGATACAGCTATCAAAAATGACTTCTAAGGTGAAGATAGTATTCCTAAAAATAATTTTTAAAATATAAAACATAATTCCTCCTGAAAAGAGAATGGCATGCGGCCACGTAGACTTCCCAACTCCTAGCAGAGAGTCAAAAAATAGAAAAAGAGAGAGAAAAAACCTGCAGGTAGCACCTCAGTTTCCCAAAGCATAGCCTTCTACTCATCATTACCTACAGAGAAACTGAGGAACCACAATGCTCCATACTACCTCATATTCCAAAACAGAAGAGGAGCAGGGAAGAAAAAAGAGCTTGTATTTTGAATCCCAACTACTACTGCTGTCCTCATTGGGCCAAATGGGTTTAGGGATGTCCCTTCTTGTCCCATACCTTCCCCTCAGATCCTCCCGTAAAGATGAGGTAACATCTTATTTTTTTTTTACTTTCCAAACTCTCCAGATCTGAAGGTTCATGGAAATGGGGTCCCCTTTCCAAGGAAGGTCTCAGTTTTGAATCAAAGGGGGTCCTGTGCTATTAAGAAACAGAAAAATTGTCCCCTTAATCTGTGACCCATTGGTAATTAGCCTTACTCAAGACTTATTGCCCTTGCTCAAGCTGAGGGAGGGAGGAATGAATAATATATCCCATCTCTCTCACTTTCAAATAACCAGAAAGTAATTTGCAATCACTTTAATACAATATTGCCAAAGACAGATGAGCAGGCAGACTAATAACAATACTCTTTTCCTAATACTGACACCTCTTTGCATTCCTGGTATAAATTCTACTATGTCATACTGGCTAATATTTTAAAATAAAATGTTGTATTTCATTTAATACTTTACTCTGATATTCATTAGTGATATTTTCCCATAGTTCTAATCCACTATCTCATTCTTACAAAATTTTGCTATAAAGATCATATTTACCTTACAGAAAGAGCAAAACAGAGTGTTATCTTCCTCTATTTTTTGAAAAACTTTTGATTGTATGGGACAATTTAGGCAGAACATGAGAGCCATCTTCAGATTTTTTAATGGATTGTCATAGGCGAGAAGGACTAGATTTGTTCTAATTGGTCTCAAAGGGCAGAATAAGGAGCAATGGGTAGAAGTTATAAGGAGTCAGATTCAACTTGATTTAAGGAAAAGAATTTAGAGCTATCAAAAAGTAGACTATCTCAGGAGGTAATGGGTAACCCCCCACTGGGGGTTTTTAAGGACAGACCGAATGACTGCTGTCAGAGACATTGTAGAAGTGTTTATTTTTCAGGTATGGCTGGACTAAATAGTCACTTTTTCTGAGCTCCTGGGATTCTGGGTTTCATTTCTTCTTTGAATGTTTGATAGAATTCATTGGTGAATCCATTTGGCCCTAATATCTTTTTTTTATAGAAAGCAGATCATTAATGGGTTGTTCATTTTCTTTAGTTTACCATTTCCTGTTTTGTCCATTTGAATATTTTATATTTTATATATATTTATCAGGTTACTTTATATTCTGTTATGTCAGCATATGACTTGTGGAAAAGTCTCATTTTCTTAATTTCTTTTTCATTTGCTGTGATCTCAATCAACAAGCATTAATTAAGCACTGAGTATATGCCAAGTACTATGCTAAGCACTAGAGATACAAAGACAAAATGAAACAGTCCTTGACTTAAAGAAACTTATATTTTTTAGGGGGACAGTGAAAACAATATGTACATATAAAATCATATCAAAATAAATACAAGGTAATGGGGGAAAGGCACTAGTATCTGGGGGAAATCAAAAAAGGCTTTCATGTGAAAGGTGGCATTTTAGATGAATTTGGAGGGGGAAAAAAGGAATACCAAAACAAGTAGGAGGTATATTCCAAGCATTGGAAAGGGCTGGTGCAATGGCATGGAGATGGGAGATAGAGTGCAATGTGTGGGATAAGAATGCTAATCTGCATAGATTGTAGAGTATAGAAAGGGAAATAATATACAAGTCCTGGTTGTGAAGTGCTTTAAAAGCTACAGAGCAATTTTTATGTTTTTATCCTAAAGGCAATGGGGAGCAATTGGACTTGAGTAAAGGAGGGTTGGAGTCATGAAGATGAGTCTTTCTGAGTTCAAATCTGCCTTCAGACAGTTATTAGCTATATGACCCTAGGCAAGTCACCTCACCCTGTTTGCCTTAGTTTCCTCATCTGTAAAATGAGTTGGAAAAGGAAATGACAAACCACTCCAGTATCTTTGCCAAGAAAACCCTAAATGGGGTCACAAAGAGTCAGATGTGTCTGAAATAACTGAACCACCACCACCACAACAAAAGGAAATGATATGGTCAGACCCACACTTTAGGAAAATCACTTTAGCAACCCTCTGGAAGATTCATTGGAGTGGGAAGAGACCTAAGCCATGGAGTTCAATTGGAAGTCTATAGTAATAATCCAGACACAAGGTGATGAGGACCTCAACTATGGGAATAGTCATGACATGTGCACTGAGATAGAGGGACAGATATAAGATAAGTTATGGAAGTAGAAATAACAAAATTTGATAATGAATTGGATACATGGGATAAAATAGAGTGAGGAGTTAAAAATAATAATAAAGCTTTAATCCCAGGTCACTGGAATGATGGTGGTACCCTTGACAAAAATAGGGAAGTTCAAAATGTCAACTCTAAAAAAATAAATTACCAAAGAGCCCACAGAGGTTATAGCAAAAAGCTTTACACTAACTGTCAACTCTGAAAAATAAAATAGAATATCAAAGAACACAGAGAGATTGTAGGCAAAAAAGCCTTCTTTATTCCATTGGAGAAGGGAAACTAAACAAGTGTGCTGGGACCTGGTCTAGGACAGAGGAAATCCAAGGTAGTAAGGCTAACCCTTGATACATATAGAGGCATCAAGACAAAGAATCAAGCAGTGAGGTATGACAGCAGCTGTGAGATGTAATGGCAATAATGTGGCAAGTTTGTCTAGCAACAAAAAGTCTATTCATAGCAGGGCTTCATGATCAGAATGTAGTTCCTGCAAGAGCTTGCCAAAGCTCAGGGACCACCTGGGCTGGTTTGAGTCAATTCTGTGATTTAGGTGCCACAGAGTTCATCTAGAGGTTATACATAAAGGAGAGTTGGTATGCCAAGCTCAGGGCACAACTTGCTTGCTGGACCTTAGCTCTGGAAAATGAGGTGTCTCCTAATAAGAAGAAAAGAGAGGAGTGGTCTTGGTGTAGGGATCCTGACATGAAGAAGTGTAGGTTTGGGAGAAAAGAATAAATTTTTCTTTGGATACAATGAAATTGAGATGTTTATGGGACATTCAGTCTGAAATGTCCAAAAGGTAGTTGGAGAAATACATATCTCTGGAGAGAGATTAGGGCTGCGTCTGTAGATCTGAGAATAATCTCCATAGAAATAATAATTAAATCCATATAAACTAATGAGGCTACCAAATGAAAGAGTATATAGGGAAAAGAAGTCATCTCAAAAGAGGGGTGTGGTGGACACTCACAGTTAAAGAACATAATATGGGCAGTGAATCAGCAAAGGATTCTGGGAGTCATTAGGTAGAAAATGAACGAAGAGACAGCAGTGTTATGAAAACACAAATGGGAGGGAGTGTACAGCATGAAAAAAGTGGTCAATGGTGACAAATGGTGCAGAGAGGACAAGAAAGATAAGGATTGAGAAGAGATCATGAGATTTGCCCATGCAAATATCATTGGCTACCTTGGAGAAAAGAGTTTTAGTTGAATAATGAAGTCAGAAGAGAAATTGAAAAGAGTTGAGAAGCAAGTGAAAAGAGAGGAAGTAGGAACAGTAGGTATAGAAGATGTATAGGGAAAAAGCTTTAGAGTTAGGTAGGGTTTAGTGGAAATTTCTTTTAAAGATAGGAATGCTTTGGCATGTTTATATTCAGTAGGGAAGGACAGTAGATAAGGGGAAATTGAAGATGAAAGAGAGAACAGAGATAATTGTAGGGGCAATCTGCTGGAGATGGAATCAAGAGTATGTGTAAGAGAGTTGACCTTGGCAAGAGGAAGAGCCACCTCTTCATCACAGACTGGAATAAAGGAGAATAGAATGTGGAAGACACCAAGAGGGTAAGAGATGTTAAAAAGTTCTTCAGATGCAGTGGTGTTCTAGATCTTCTGCCTTAAAATAACCTTGGTAAAAAAATGTTTGTATTGAAAAAAAATGAACCTTTGCTATTATGGGAAGCTGGAGGTCAGTAAAAGTTCTTTGCAATTTCCTGAAAATACTTCAGTCTTGTCTTTTCCTTTTCAATTCTGGGTTGATTTCATTTCATTTACCATCTGTATTATCTGCTCAGCTATACTGTTGGATGAACTCTCTAGGATAGCAATTAAGATGGATGTTGAGTGACTACTATGGAAGTTCTTTGCATGACTACACATGTATAACCTGTACCGAGTTGCTTGCCTTCTCAATGAGGGTGGGTGGGGAGGGAGGAATGGAGAAAATTTGGAACCCAAAGTTTTAAAAACAAATGTTAAAAAAATTGTTTTCACATGCAACTGGGAAATAAAATATACAAGAAATGAGGTATAGAAATCTATCTTGCCCTACAGGAAAATTGAAAGGGAAGGAGATAAGAGAAGGGGGGGAGATAGAAGGGAGGGCAGATTAGGGGATGGAGTATTCAGAATGTATGCCATCTTGAGGTGGGGGGAGGAATGAGATGGGGAGAAAATTTGGAACTCAAAATCTTGTGGAAGTGAATGTTGAAAACTAAAAATAAATTAATTAATTAAAAAAATAAAATCTAAAAACAAAAGATGTATGTTGAAATCTGGGCAATAGACATTTCTTGTTAATCTGGTCTTTCCTTTAGATGGGGAATCCAAACTCCTTTGTGTAACAACTCAAGCTCTGCTCTGAGGAGGTTCTGCAACGTCTTAGGGCTTGCTGTAATTAACACAACATCTTATACAATGTATGCATGAACTTACTATCCATAAGTAATCTCTCCTTGATCAGGGCTCTAACTAGGTCTCTTCCATTATGTAGATAATACTTCTGGCAAGCATATATCACCCTGATTTATGCTTTTATATTTATCATTGGGGTAATTGAACCATGTTATTTCTATTATTACATCTTCCAGTGAACCTTGAAGGATCTTCATATATAAATGGGAGACTCCTTGTTATGACGGGTCTTATAAAGTGCTGATTTGTTCTACCAAAATGAATGCTTTTTCATAATCAACAAATAATAAGTACAATGGGATCTTGTATACTCTTTATTATAGAAAAACAAACTCAAAGGCACCATGAGTTTAAAAGGTATTACTAGAGTTTTCAAACACATCCCAAAGTTGACAGAGCAGAGATTCATACAATTGCCATCTCAGAAATACAATCTAAGTTATCTCAAAAAAGCCTCATCACTAGAACCTCTAATGTCCTTGAAGCTAAAACTTGCTGATCCACCCTCCCCAGCTCTACTTCTGACTTTCCAGACTTTGCGACCATTCCTCAGCTGCCATCTCACCCTGGAACACCCCTCTACCATGCCAGCCTCCTTTTTTCCCCGCTGGTGAGTTTTTCCCAGGGCCTCCATTTTGAGGAGGAGTCCGGGCCAGCCAACATTCATTCCTCTCCCAGATGTACTTTTAACTCTTTGTATTTTACTACCACTCTCCAGATCCCCCACTCTTTAGCTTCTTTTTGTCTACTATCTACCCCCATTATAATGACTATCTTTGTTTTTTCTTATATTTTTGTTCTTACTACTTAACACAGTGCCTGGATCATTGTGTTCAGTTGTTTAGTCATGTCTATCTCTTCATGACCCTGTCAACCATAATGTTCATGGAGTTTTCTTGGCAAAGATAATGGAGTGGTTTGCCATTTCCTTCTCCAGTGGATTAAGGCTGATAGAGGTTAAGTGACTTGCCCAGGGTCACATAATTAGTAAGTGTCTGAGGCCAGATTTGAACCTAGGCCTTCCTGACTCTAGGCACGGCATACTATCCAATGAGCCATGTAGCTACCTAGAACACAGTAAGTGCTTAATAAATGCTTGTTGCCTTGCCTTGCCCTTCCTTGCCTTGCCATTAGGGAAGAACCAAGCATAATGGCAATACAGTTTCCAGAAGAGGAAAAATAAAGACATGGCCCATATCTTCATTAGTTATGTTCCTACAAGTTAGCATTCTGGACTAGATACTCAGAAGCATGTCCTTATCAGACAAGTCTCCCAGAAAATTCCAAACAAAGCATCTCTGCCTTTCTCACAACCCAGAAGCTTACCTGGGTCTGAATCTATCAAAATGCTCTATGGTAGAGACTAGTCCTATAACTACTGACAGCAGAAACTACTCTTCCTCCTCCTTAGAACTACTGGATAGACTTAGATTCTTAAAATCTAGCCAAGGCTTAGATTCTTATAATCCTGCCACTGCTTACCCATGTTCAGACTCCTTAAGAGTCTGCCCAATATGATGGATGTTCTAATAAACCTTGTCTTTGGCTGAAAGAAGGCTTGGGTTGAATTCTTTTGGGCAGGATCCGCATGTTGTGATTTTGGGGTCCCAGCACCCCTGAACCCCTAAATCGCATCATTTTGGTGGCCTGTACGGGGAAACTGCCTAACCCCAAGTTCTCCAGCCAAGACTGGAAGTTATGTAAGCCTCCCCCGCCTCTTTGTTGCTCTGCAGTTGGGTTTGCTCTCCAAGCATCAAGTCTTGGAGGTGTTTTTCTGGAAGACAGTTATGAGGCTGTCTCGCTCTGGGCCTGACGCTCTCAGGCTCTCGGTCCACTGGGTCAGTTTGAGGCCATGGACCTGGGTACACCTTCCACAGCATAGAGGACAAGGATGGACGCCCTATCCGGAAGTGTATCTGTTAATTCCCTTGGTGCTAGGGAATTGGGGAAAACTACAGTTGCTTTTTGGTTCCCTGAGGCTTACTTACTCCCTTCCCTCTGCACCTCTGAATCCTCCTTCATGGAGGTTACAGGGGAAAGTTAGAACAGTTAAAAATATCTTGGCAGATTCTGGAGGTTTTGTGATTGATCATTAGGAAATTTTGAAACACCTTTGATTTTGCCCTCCCCCACCTGGGAAAGGAAGGAGGGGGGAGGGGCAGCAGCTACAGCATGGGCCCCACTGGCAATGGCGTTGGGCTCTGGGGCAACCTTTGCCTGGAAGCATCACCCACGTTCAGCACATCCTGCTCAAGGTAAAGAAGCTGGCCTCTGAACTTGGGTAAGCATGTTATTTTAAATTTGTAGTTTTAACTGTTAACGCGATGAGATGTTGATTCTCTGTGTAAAGTAATTTGGAAGTGCATTTAACAAAACTGAAGTCACCTGATTGGTAACGGGTTTGTTTCAAGTTTCAAATTGGTGAACTTTCTGTATCAGTTATGTCAAGCAACTTTTCATAATTTGGTTACTGCTGAAATAATTTAGCTATTGTTGGTTATTGTTTTTATGTGTAAACTAGCCAAAAAGTTTGTTTGGGTTATGTATGGCTTGCTGAGAATTTGCAAGTGTATAGAAGTCTCTAATGGTTGGCTTTTTACACCAGGACAAATTTAAGTTTGAGATGTAAATCCTGGAAAAGTTTTTCCTAAGCTGTGATTAGTAAAACTTGCTGTTTGAGGTAAAAGCTGATAGGATTTTATTTGGGTTGTCTGATGGGTCATAATCCATCAATAATCAATAATCCACCATCTGAGAGAAATGCCACAAGCTACTCAGAGAAGGTGATACTGGTGGGAAGTCAGCACTGGGAAAAGCTGAGAGGACAATTTTACCCTCAGTCTAAGATGGGATCCTCCTGGCTCAGTTTCTCCATTATGTTTCTTTGAAAGGGAATGTTACCCACCTGGCTATTCCTGAGTCTGGCTATGAGGTGGATTTGATACTGCATGGTTGGAAAACTTAATTATCTAAATCCAAACAGAGCTAAGGATGTTTTATCCTCTCAAAGTTGGGCCCTAAATCCAGTCCCTGCTTTATATCTGGGCCCTGCAGTTTTTTTCTGTCAGATTTATGTCTTCCAGACTATGGGCCATTCACCTACAGTTGGTAGCAAACAGCGAGTACCAGCCAATGTCCCCTCATTGTTCCCTGGATGCAGCCCGTGTTCAGTTCCAGTCAACCTCCTCTTTGGGACCCCCTCGAGGCAGGGACAGCTCTACGCCCCTTGCCAGCATATAGCTGTCACACTCCTCCTGGATCTTCTCTCTCTAGTTTCTTTGACTGATGCTTGTAGTCTTTTATTATTCTGGTTGCTCTCCTCTATCTTATCAGTGTCCTTCCTAAACTGTGGTGCCAGGAAGTGAACATACCATATCAGACATCATCAGACCAGTGGGACTATCTCTGAATCAGTTCATATAAGTCTTCCTGGGGTTCTGAATTTGTTCCTTTAGCCATTTATTTCAACATCATAATAATAATCTATTATATGTGTACACTGTAATTTTTTCAACCATTTCCCAATTGATGGGCACTCACTTTGTTTCTAGTTCTTTTTTCCAACAAAAAGTGCTGCTACTCATCTCCTTTCTCTCTATCTTTAATCTCTCTGGGCATTATGCTTAGTGGTGGTATTGCTCCATAAAAGGGTATTTGGATTATGTACAAACTTTCCAACTCTTCCATTTGAAGCTCTTTTTTCTTCTTCCAATTATTTCCTCACATGCTGTAATTTCATTTTGATCTCTTACTTCATTTCTTCTGGCCTACCCACTCTTTATGGTCCTGTGGCCAATCCATTCTTTTCGAGGGGGCTCTAATTGGATTTATTGTAGAGTTGTTCTCTTCTTCTGGTTTTACCTCATTTACTTCTCTTAACCCATAGTATTCATATATTTGAAGTTTTCTTCTGTTCACTCATATCTTCAGCTTTAGTCTTGGCCTGGGACCTTATACTAGGGCCTAACTCAGTCCCTTTCTATAATCTCGAATGGCTTGGCTAGGCTGCCTTTGGTTTCATTACATCAATAGTCTGTATGCCCCTACCACTGTAACTCTAGATGGGGCTAGAACTCGATCTTACCCCGTTCTACAATTTCTGGGTCTTTTTCTATGTCTCCTGGTGGTCCAAGATGAGTGTTAGCCTTAATTGGTCTCTATTTCTTTCTCTTTATACAACTAACAATCAGGAATTGATTCTGTCCCTTATTGTGGTACTTAAAGGTCCTGATCAGATATGATTCTACTGGTGTCAGTCTTCCTACAAGTCATCTCATCATGTGCCTACCGGTTGGGCTGGTCCTTTCTTCTTCCATGGCTCCAAATGCTCCGAGGCATGCACTGGTAGGCCCCATCTCACTATGTAGTAACCTGTTGGGGTTTGGCTCTGACTCCTGCTGCTGCTCTGACAGACCAGTTTTAAGATCCTGATGGTTTCAGGTCTTTTTTAATGGGATGACAGGTTGGTTTCACTTTCCCTTGAATGTTCCTGTATATTTTAGGTCTCATTTAATGGAGGTTTAACTAGCTTCCAATCTCCACAGTGAGTTTTTATGGATACAGCATCTACTGGCCACAGATGCACCTTTTCACCATAAGGACCACACAGGGTGGTGTCCTTTTCACTAAATCAAGCTCCTTGGGCATTCCTGCTCAGAGATCCCACAGGATTTAGGCTCTGTTTACCAGAGTTTCTGCTGGCTTCTACCTCCTCTGATTCTAAGCCCTCTCTGAGCATCTACATCATCTTCTTTTGCATTATTGGATGAGGGAGAGGAGCTTGCCAGTTTTTTCCTTAGGTCTTCTTGATCATTGTTTGATCTAGTACCCTTTCAGATTTTTGCTTGGGTGTTTATGACAGAGCTGGGCTTTCCTAAGACCTTTTATATTGCCATCTTAATCTGAAGTCCCTGCTCTATACATTTCTTTGGCCATGCTCTTGTTGTCCAAAGATAATAAGTCTGTCCACAGGCAAGGGACTCTTGGCAAAATATATTCTCCAAGGTCATCAGATGTTGTATTCATTAGCATGTCCTGAGCCATTCATCTACTGTAAGATCATGCAGCCCCAATCAATTAATATGGGATGTAGTGGGGGACAACACAGAGGGGAATCCTGGGTCTTCAGATGCAAAGAGACTTGTGTCTAAAATATCTAAATAATGAACTGCATTATAAGAGGGTCCTACTCTATTTGCATCTTTTAATTCTTCTTGAAAAGGAACTTCTCATTTATTACTTGAATCCCAATTAGATATCTAAATGAGCAATTGATACAACCAAGATAAAATAGGAAATTGGTGTATTATTCCAAATTATTTTTATTGTTGAAGTTCTGCTTATTTTCCTAAGTATGCTTTGATGTTTTCTTTGTTAAAAAATCCAATAAAATATTCAGATGAAATATTAACTTGTGCTTTATTCTAGGTAAATACAGGTTCACCTAGGGACTGTGTCCTTCATGACCACTGCCAAGTTCCTCTCAGCATCTGATTGGGGAAAAGAGTAAATGGTCTAATGATACCAAATCAATATCAAAGCAGGATTGAAAATAGTCTTATATTGGGCTTACATAATGATTATGTCAAGTATGCTATAATATTTTTAAATGATGTTGTGGCCCCTGCCAACCACAGATCTAAAAATGCAGTTCTAGCAAATTAAATAAAAATAATAGTTTAAAAAAAGAGATTTTCTCACTCTGTGACATCATAGGTAATCACAATATTGAGTAACAAGGACAAATTTTCCTCCAGGATTTGTGAATTATATCAGATATAGCAGGGATGTGTCCAGTTTACATGGATGATTCACATTTAAAGGAACTTTGGGAAAGCATTCATCCAGGCAATAATAAATGGTGCTACATTTTATTTGGCACCTGAGAAAGTCTACAGATATTTTCCAGTATTAACCAAAGGTATTAAGAGTTTGGCACTTCTTTTCAAAATGTAGGCAAAACATAGAATCATGAGACTGGGAGAACCTTGAAATTCTTTCTAGTCTATTCTCTTCCCTTTTACTAGATTAAATTAAAAACATCTGAGACAAAAATCAATCCTATTTTTAAAGATGTTTAGAGAAGGTGACTTCACATCCTCCCTCAGCAATCAATTCTGACACACACAAAAAATTATTCCACATATACCCTGAATTACTTAACATCATCTCTAATAATTCTTAATCAGAGGATTCTTCCTTATGTCTAATATGAATTCCTACTATCTTTAAAGGCCCAGATCACATCCTACCTCCTCTGTGAATCCTGCCCTGACCTTTGCAAACCAAAGTGATCATATGTGAGGGATTTTCTGGTGTTAGCTACTGCCAAGTGGAGATTGTGGCAACATGGGACGGGAACTGGGTATTAGGAAGTAACTGGAGCTCATGCTCCCGAGGCAGGGGCTGTGCTAGGCAGAGTTGTGGTGAACTGGGATGGGAACTGGATTCGGAGAGGTAACCGGAGCTATGTGGAGCTGTGACAAGCTGGAGAAGAAACAAGGTACAAGGAAGTAGCCGGAGCACGTACTCCTGAGACAGGGGCTGTGCCACTTGGGAGTGGGACGGCAGAGAACAAGCTCCCTTTGCCTAGCCCCCTTCCTTAGGCACCACGCTAACCCCAGACGCCTCCTTCCTGTGACCAAACCTGACTTCCTGAGTCACGTACTTTCACTAGGTGTAGCACTGACCCCAGACGCCTCCCCCCGGTATCTGGGCCCAACTTCCTGCGTCACGTACTTTCTCCTTTGTCTATGCATTGATCCCTCACGCCTCCTTCCAAATATCTAGGCCCCATTTCCTGTGCCACGTATGCTCCCTTTGTCTGGGCACTAGCGCTAGACATCCCCTTCCGATATTTGATCCTCGACGAGTCACTATGGGCGGGCTGAGGAGGAGGGACGTGGAAGACTTAAAATTACTGTAGGGATGGGGGCGGAGTCGGCTTTTGCTCCTGCTCGTGCGCGTGTACTTTCCTGCCTGGCCTTGCTGTGATGATTATTGAATAAAGTTCAGGTTTTTGTACCTCCTGATTGGCTCGTCTCTGGTAAATCCGGGTGACCCCGAGGACCGGTGAGTAGGACCCTGGTTGCCTGATCGGGCTGTAAGAGAGTGCGCGGTTTGGACCGGCACAATCATAGGATCAAAAGAAGATAGATTTGTAATGAAAGAGACATAAAATCCAACCCCTCATTCCACAGATGAAGATACTGAAGCCCAGGAAAACTAAGAGATTTACTTGACTTAAATAGCAAGCAAATAAGTAGGCAGCTGGGTGCCACAGTGGATAGAACATTGGACTTAGAGTCAAGAAGTTAAGATCTTCCTTCAGACACTTACTAGCTTTGTGAACTTGGTCAAGTCACTTAACCTCTCTTGGCCTCAGTTTCTTCACCTATAAAATTGAGATAATAATAATATCTACCTCATACGGTTGTTGTGAGGATCAAATGAAATAACATACAAATTGTTTGCAAACCTTAAACCTCAAATGCTAGCTAGCACTTATTGTATTTGATTCAGGATTTTAACTTACATCTTCCCAACTCCAAACCAGCATTTTATCCATTGTACCATCTAGCTACCTGATCTCTTCTTCCTCTGGACTTAAAAAAAAGAAAGTTGTATTTATGCCTTTTGTTTTTGTATCACAATTATTTCAGAAAACACTTTGCCTGTCTTCCTTCCCATAGCCCTTCTAATCCTGACCAAAGATGAACATTGTGGGTCATTTTTTGCCAATTTGTATGGTATAAGGTAAAGTCTCAGGGTTGTTTTAATTTGCATTTTTCCAACTTTCAGTGATTTGGAGCACGCTTTCATATGATTATTTACAGTTTGTATTCTCATAGCTTCCTGCCATTGGATAGCCAAAGGCTTAGATATGCCCACTGGTGGTCCTTTAAAAATCTAGATAGTCATTCATAACAGGAGACAGCACTTAAGGATGCGAGCTCCATAAGTCAAGAAAAGATATTTATAAGGAAGAAGAACCTAGCCTCTCAGAGAACGGAATCATTACTCAATTCCCATGAAAAGAGAACATTTTTCTCTCCTCTTCCCACTCAACCATTATTTATCAAAGTGATTTTCCTAAAGTATAGATCTGACCATGTCCATCCCCTCTTTGGTACATTCCAGTGATGCCCTATTGCTTCTAGGATCAAATATAAAATTCCTTGTTTGTATTTTCAAGCACTTCAAAACTTGGCTCCTTCCCATTTTTATACCTTTTATACCTTACTCCCCTCTGTATACTCCACATCTCTGGTCACTTTGCTACCCCTCACACAACATATACCATTATACCAACTCCAGGCCTTTTCAGTGGCAGCCCCCTCTGCTTGGGATTCTCTGCTTCCTGATTTTCCTGGTTTGCTTCAAGTCTCAGCTAAAGCCCCATCTTCTGTAAGAAGCCTTTCATAGTCCTTCTTAATCTTAGTGCCTTCTGTCTGAGAGTATCTCCAATTTATCCTGTACGTATCTTGTTTGAATGTAGTTGTTTGTGTTTTGTATTCACTATTAGATTATAAACTCCTTGAGAACAGGGACTGTTTGTTTTTTGTTTTTTTGTTGTTGTTTTTTTGCCTTACTCAGTATCCTCAGAATGAAGCACAGTGCCCGGTTAATGCCAGGTACTTAAATGCTTGTTGATTTGACTTGACCTGCCATCTTGCAGCAGTTACTCACCCAATCAGAGATACCCAGCAGAGTATAGGCTGAAACAGTCAAGGTACAGACCTAAGCACTTTGTACATTGAAAGAGTGAGCCCTAATAATTGGAAGTTAAGCTATGAAGAGTAAACAGGCCAATGGAATCCAGATGGTACAGCATGGGCTGAACTGTTCCCAATGGGAGCAAAAAAAGGACACCACAAGAAGGAAAAGGACATAAAGTCTCTGACGTGCCAAGGGCATGAGATGCCTGGGCCAGATGGGTTCTCTAAGTATGTGCTTCTTTACTGATATATCGTATGTGCAAATATGTGTGTTCAGTCTTCCCACTGACATAGCATATAAATGCAGGAGAATGTGCACCAATAGTATTTGTAAAAACTATTCTAAAAATGGCAGCTCAGTAAATGCTTTTTCTTTGAGGTATTGGGTTATCTGCTTTACTGTTCAAGGTTAACACAGTGGTAGAGGCTCATGCACTAAAGTTTTAGGAGTTTCGAAACACAGAGTACTTTTATCCTGGTTTGGTTGTCGCCTGGGGTACTCATCCTGGGAGTTTGAGTTAGAAATAACCCAGAGACGGTATTCTACAAAATCAAAGCAAAGAAATTGGTCGATGATTGACCCTGGCCTAGAGTTAATATAACATCTTTAATTTCAAGGACTGAAAAATTACTGTATAATCAGTCTTTACATTTTAAAAATTATTGTAGATATCATATAACATCTGCTAATCTATGAGACAGTGTTTCTTGATGTGGGATTGTGTTTTATTTTTCTGATAAAATAAATTGATGAAAAATGATTTAAAATCATTTTACTCTAAGAATTTTGTAAATATATTATGTAAAGGTATACTTTTAATGTATGACACAGAATTTAAGTATTTCACTGGTTCAATATCATTTGGGCTGGGAAATACTGGTATTAAAAAGCAAAATGCTCACACATATTTCTTTTCTATAGTTTCATTAGGTCAGTCAGTCTCTATCAGTTTGTTTTTACGGAAGAATTCAGTGTCATTTGCAAATTTGAAGATTTTACTGTGTATTCTCTATTCCTGTTTATATGTGGAATGAATAGAGATTTTTGCCATCACTGATCATTAGGGAGTCAGATTGTTACATTTCAAAAATCCAGATGCATCCACAAAAATACTCCCTCCAATCCCATAGTAATGCAAAACAAAACAAAACAAAATCTTTTACATATAATCTTGTCAATGTTTTTTGAAAGTCCAAATAAATTATGTAGACTAATTGTCCCCTTTCAACATGCATATTTATTATTTCTCTAACCCCCATCTGCCCAAAAGAACTTTGATAGACTAATGAAGCAGTTTTTAAAATCATCATACACTAGTAATATCCCTCTAGAAGCTTCAAGAGATACCTCTTCCTACTCTGTTTTAGAAATGTCTGAGAAATAGTCTGAGTGGTCACTTATATAAGCTACCCCAGAGAAAACAGTGTGGAGTGACTCCAAATCCTAAAAGACTCAGTGGGAGGGGCTGAAATGAATAGGAGACACAATGTCTAAGTATTATCGGGAGAGAAGAGGTCAAAGTTCAAGGACTTTCCATGAGATAACATAGAGCAGAAAATATTCTCAGAACAATATGAGAAATTAACATTCCTCCTGCCAAACAAAGAGAACTTTGGTATAGAGAGTGAGGCCATGATATGTGAATATGAAATAACAGATAGTTTAAATTGATGGAGAAACTCAATACCCTGGTGCATATAAAAATTGTCCCACTGTGATCTGAGGTGACCAGGTAATCATGTCATTATCTAGATGAATGAGAGTTAGTATCTGAAAAGGAAGAAACTAGCACCATCTCCTAGAGTAGTGCCCAACAATGGGGGGTAGCGAAGAAATACTGAGAATAGCAGTCACAGTGAGAAGAACCTACTATACCTACTGCTAAGCCAAGAACAATGCCAGTTGTGAAAAGTTCCCATGATCCCTCCCAGGAATGGAGGACATTGACAGCAAAGCATGGAGCAACCACAGGAAGAGAATTAGCAGGGAAGAACAAAGAGGTATAGAACACAAGTCTAGAAGAACAAATCCAACCTGAGATAGTACTCTAAGTCATAAAGACAGTGTGTGTCCATAGAGTGAATGAGGGTGGCCTGCTCAGGGAACAAGAGTGGCCCATTGTGATAGGGTTCTTGAATTTCTATAGGTTTGGATGTAAGTCCCTTCTGTATACTTTATTGTTTAAATGAACTATTCTATGACTTAAAGCATTGTGAGACTGAACACTGGAAAGAGAATCTGGTGTCCACCTCTATGTATAAATAAGACATCAAAATTCCCATATTCCACCTGAATAGGGACATGAGTCACATAAGCAAGAGATTTCCAAAGTTCACCTGGGCTATCCATGCCCAGAAAGAATTTCTTACATGTGTTTAATTTATTTCATGTAAAATTTATGTATCTATCATTAAGTGACAGGGATTCAGCATGGTACAGTGGAAAGAGTACTAGATTTGGAATCAAATGACCTTAGTTCAAAGCTTGGTTCTGCCATTAACTATCTGTGTGACATTGTCCAAGTCACTTTACAGTTTCTGGCTTGTAAAATGAAGGGATTGGACTAGATGACCTTTAAACTTCATTAAAGATCTAAATCTATGCTCCTCTAAAAAATGCACCATGTTAGAGAAACCGTGTTGTCTCATTCTCATGACTATAAATTCATTTATGTGCTCAAAGAGTCTTAATTATTATTATGATGATGATGATAGATTGTAGTTCCTTACTAGAGAGTGAGACTTGCAAGGTCATTGTTCTGAGTCTCCTTTGATACACTCAAAGTGAAGAGTAAGATTATATCAGTCTACATTCAGCGATGATCAGGGGACAGGCTGCTCTTATTCTGGATGATGTATTCTTTAGACAGAAGTAACTCGAATGAAGGATAATTCATCAGATTCACAGAAATATCCCTAAGAACATCCATCTATACATACCCACAGAAAGATAGTCCTACTTCACTCTTGGATCAAGTAAAAATATAAATATTTATAATATAGAATTTTTTAAATTTTAAAATATATGCATATATGTATATGTATGTCCATGCACATATGTTATTATACACATGTGCGTATGTGTGATTCTTTTCCAAGTCCTCCTATAAATCCACTACAAGGGACCTACCTAACATGCTGGAGGCCTTTCTGGCAAGAACAATGTCAGTTGTGAGAAGTTCCCATGATCCCTCCCAGGAATGGAGGACATTGACAGCAAAGCGTGGAGCAACCACAGGAAGAGAATTAGCAGGGAAGAACAAAGAGGTATAGAACACAAGTCTAGAAGAACAAATTGACATTGAGTGTATAACAATAACTACCCAGTACTAGTAGATCCAAGGATGCCTAATTGGAAAGGCAGCTGAGGCCCAAGACCCAAGCTCACCTCACCTAAGCCAACACATGTACTTTAGCTGCCATGTGCTTGAGGCTGCCATTTCTGGAAGCCCAGGGAGGGAGCACTGCCCTTCACATATTGAGGTGAAGGAAGAAAGAAAGTCCCTAAACTTTCTCTACTATTTAATTGATGCAATGCCCTGCCCACTTCCACTATCATGCAATAGGTTGAAGATGAAGCGTCTACCCAGGATTCTTTATGTCACCCTAAAGGTCTAAGGTCTTTCAGAATTGAACCATGTGTTCCTGGAAGTAGCCAACACACTTCCATGCAATGTGCTCCATCCAGTACAACCACCACACATGGAAACAAATATAGTACACAGGCTATTCACTAGTTACCTCCTTGAACTATGTTATTGGTCTTTGACCCATAACTTTCTTTTTCTAAGCATGCATCTCTCTTTACATAGCTTCTCCCATGTAATCTTCATTTCCTCATATCCATCCTACACCCCTCTATTGTCCCTTGGGTTGCCCTCAACTTCAACTCTTACAAGACTCTAATGTTCTATAGCTCATAGCCATACAACTATACTTGAAGAAAATGAGTGTTTTTTTTTTAAAGTATTTAAAGCTTTTCTTTCAGGGAAATACTTAGAATCATTCAAAAAAGCATGCAATTTTCCAACCAAATTTTGTCCTACTCTTGCACAGGTTTAGACCTAGATTATTGTTATTATTAATAAAAAAAATTTATAGTTGTAAGGCTGCATATTGTTGTTGATGAAAATTAGGGCTCAGTGGAAGAAATTACCTGCCAAATCTATGGATAGGGGAAGAGTTCATGACAAATCAAGAGACAGAGCAGTTCCCAGAAAATAATATGGTTGATTTTGATTACATAAAATTTTTAAAATTTTGCACAAAAAACCCCAATGCAGCTACTATTAGATAAAAAGCAGGAAACTGGAGGGGAGAATCTTTGCAGTAAGTTTCTCTGACAAAGATTTCATTTCTAAAATATATCAGGAACTGAGTCAAATTTGCAAGGGTAAGTAAGAGCTATTCCCCAATTGATAAATGGTCAAAAGACATGAATAGGCAATTTTTAGAGGAAGAAATCAAAGCCATATGAAAAAAATGCTCTAAATCACTAATAATTGGAGAAATGTAAATTTCAAAAATTCTAAGGTCCCAACTCACACTCATCAAATTGGCTAAGATGACAAAAAAAAAAAGAAAGTAATGAAGCTGGAGGGGGGGTAGGAAAATAGTTATACTAATGCAGTATTGGTGAAGTTATGAACTAATACAAAAATTCTAGAAAGCAATTTAGAACTCTGTCCAAAAAGCTATTATTAAGCTGTACATACTCTTTAACCTAGCAATTCCATTATTAGCTCTATATCCCCAAAGAGGTTAAAAAAAAAGGAAAGGATCAACATGCACAGAACTATTTATCATAGCTCTTTTTATGGTAGCAAAGAATTGGAAACTGAAGAGATGCCCATCTATTGATGTGTGGTTGAACAAGTTACGAATGTGATGGAATTGTGCTGTAATAAATAATGAAGGAAATGGTTTCAGAAAAACCTGGGAAGACTTGTACAAACTGATGCAAAGTGAAGTGAACAAAATCAGGAAAATAATTTCTATATTAAAAACAAGAAGATAGTCAAGAGAAGATAGTGAAGATGATCAATTTTGAAGGAATAAATAACTCTGATCAACAAAATGACCAACCACAATTCCAAAGGATTCCTCATGAAACAGGCTATCCATGCAGAACTGATGAACTCAGAATGCAGATTGAAGTATATTTTCTTCTCTTTCTTTCTTTTTCTTTTTTTGGAACATAGCTAATGTAGAAATTTGTTTTGCTTAACTATATATATATGTATATATATCAGTAATGGGTTTTGTTTTTCTTGTCTTCTCAATGGGTGGGGAGGAAAAGGGGATGGGAGAACATTTGTAACTGAAAAATAGAATTGAAAAAAATAAAAATAAAAAACAAGGTTAAGAATATACAAAATAAAATAAATTTAAAAAGAAAGAAAATAGAGTTCAGAATCATGCAAACCTGGGTTCAAGTTCTGCCTCTGATACAAATTTATTATGTGATCCTGGGCAAGTCATTTAACTTCTCAGTGTCCCCAAGTAACTGTCTAATGATTGCAAAATGAGTGCTTTCTAACAGGGAAAGACTTATATGAACTGATGCTGAATGAAGTGAGTAGAACCAGGAGAACGCTTTACATAGGAATGGCAATATTGTGTGATGATCAACTATGATAGACTTAGCTCTTCTCAGCAATACAATGATCCAAGACAATTCCGAAAGACTCATGATGGAAAATGCTATCCATATTCAAAGAAAGAACTATGGAGTCTGTGTACAGATTGAAACATACTATTTTCACTTTTTTTGTTTTTATCCTTTTGTTTTATTTCTTCTTTCACAACATGATTAATGTGGAAAGATGTTTGACATGATTGCACATGTACAACCTATATCAGATTGCTTGCAATCTTTAGGAGGTGTAAAAAGAGATAGGGGAGAAGGGAAGAAGAACAATTTTGGGGGGGTTTTGTGTGTGTGTGTGTGTGTGTGTGTGTGTATGAGGCAATCAGGGTTAAGTGACTTGCCCAAAATTACACAGCCAGAAAGAGTCAAATGTCTGAGGCCAGATTTGAACTCAGGTCTTCCTGACTTCAGGGCAGGAGCTCTATCTGCTGCGCCACCTAGCTGCCCCAAGGGAGAACAATTTGGAATTCAAAGTCTTATAAAAAATGAATATTGAAAACTGTCTCAATACATAATTGGAAAAAAAGAAAATACTATTTATGAAAAAAGTGCTTTCTACAATTGGTAGATGGAGTTTGCTCACTGGTTACTGTCTATGCCAATGAAATTAGTACAAATCTGGTCCAAAAAATGTATGTTTATAATAACAATAATAACTCACATTTATATAGCCCTGCCAGATTTACATAGCACTTTTCTTTCAATAACCTGGTGAAACACTGTCCATGATGCCCTCCATTTACCCATGAGTATACGTAGAGATTAGGTGACGTAGTGTCTAACATATGGACCCAGTGCAAATTATTGAACCATTTGCTCTTCAGTTTCCTTATTGGTCAAATAGGGACAAAAATGTCTGTAATTTAATAGATCATTTTGTTGTTTCTCTTTGCCACTGCCATGGTCCAAACGCTGCTGCTTGTTGGGAGTCAATACTGACATACAGTCATCACATGCCTGGAAAAAAAGAGAGATGTTGGTAAGGAAATAGAGGCACCCTCTTTTCCACTCTATTCATAAGGGCACTTCTCCTGGGCTTAAAGCTGAAACTCAAGCTCATCATTGTGTGAGAGCAGAAAATGACTTCATAAAACTATGCAGATAATAGCATGCTTCCAGTATCTATCAAAATAATAGAAAATAATTTCCTTTTTGTTGATTTATGTATGTGTTGTCTTTTAGAAAGCAGAAGCTTTACAATAAATACCCAAGTAGACAACAGAGAAGAGGAGATGAATGATATTCTTAACCATAGCATCTAGCAATATATTTTGTTATATTCATTTTGACATCAATTTGACATGTAACAAATTTTTTCATATATACTGATTCAAAAAGGACACACATTTGTAGGCAAGGAAAAAATTTTTCTATGCAGTAAGTTCTTATCTATGCATGGTTTTAACTATATTGTCAATTTATCTCCGTGACAGGAAAAGTTTTTTGCATGATTGAACCCCCGGTTACCCTACCGAGTTTGCTTTACTTCCAGATACTCAGTTTCTCACAAAACTCAGTGTTTTGTCTCCTTAAGTCACCTTTCTCCTTATCCAGTATCATCTTCTAACCTACATACTCCCAAGCTCCTCTGGCCCTCTAAGGTCTATGACCAAAGCATGTAATAAAGCCATAAAAATTATAAATTTTTTGCAAGTAAGTACTACATCAGGTGTTGATTAATTGAAATAGTCAATGTTCTAATCAAAGGTAATGAAATGAGATGTTGCACTGGATCTGCTAGAAAGGCAAGGGTTATTTGGTAACTTGAGCTATTTAATAATCTTATATCTGATTATAAATTACAGCAAGAGCATTAATTGTATGTAAAAACAGTAATTTTAAGACTTTTTCGTGTCAATATACTTTTGGAAGGAATTCTTGCTGATACTTTCTTGAAATTTTGATGGTGGAATCCATTACTGGGGGAAAAACAGGTGATTTTTCTACTCTTTGAGTTGTTCCAAACAACATGAGGTTATAGTATTAGCAGAAAGTGTATTTTATTATTCAAAGGAGCTCAAATGCTAGCTGGCAAATGAAAAAGTAATCGCTTGAAAGCATATAACCTGTACCATTTTTCTTGTCATGGAAAAAAAAACAGGATAGGAAAGCATTAGGACCTCAAGGGAAGAAAACAACTGTTTCTTTGTAAATAGAATAATGGTTAAGAGAACTTGCCTTTGTCACAGAAAGTATCCCACACAGATGATGCACCACTGATGATTATAAAAAATTGCCTAAGATCAAAAAAGGGAAAAACATTAAAAGGAATTAACCACCTGAAACCCTGACTTCAGCCATTTAATCACAGCTGCAAACCTACTTATAATCCTCTAGGTGTAAGGTATTTATTATTGATGGATTGAAGAAACCATATAATGACACGGTTTCCTTATATGGAAGCTGTTATCTATACCCCATTCATTGGGAATGAGAATAGTTCATGTAAAATGGAGGAAGTGTTCTGAAATACCTATCTGGGTTTTGCAATTAATAAAAGGATTTAAAGCCTGAGGTATATTAATTTTGATCATGTTCCCAATGCCAAGTGAAAAGATCTGTCAGATATCTATCCTGGTCATTTTTTACCCCTGCTTGGTCATTATTTAAGAACGCCTCTCTGGTGGTTAAAAACTGTGCTCTCACTGAATATGCAGGGACAAAGAGGAGCAAGAATATTTTAACAATGGGCCTCAGATTGCAATGGTGGGACTCTTCTGCAACATTCATGGAATGAGCCTTGCTGCTCATCTCATTGTCTACACCATCTCCTCCAGGGACATTTCTAGTCACTCTCAGATCCCTTCATTTTACAGACAAGGAAACTGAGACACAGAGAAATTAATGACAGGTCACACAGTAATAACAAAAGCCGGATTTACACCCAGATCCTCTGATTCCAAAACCAGTACTCTGTCCATTGTAACATGATGTCATGTTACATCTCTGGCTTCCTCTCCCAACATACATGTTACATGTATGCACACACACATACACACACGGAAGATTCCTACATTTATTATCAAGGTTACCATGTAGAATTTTGTAAATTATATTATAAAATTGTATTATATATTATATATTATAAAATTATATTATATCTATATAATATCAAATTATATTATATCTATTATTTATACATTCTATTATCAAAACTTACCATGTAGAATTTTATAAATTCTAAGGGCAATAGTAAAAAATTATTATTTAAGTTACTTATAAGCCCTCTAGCATAAACAGTATAATATAAAAGAGTATGAGAGAGGGTGATAAAATACATTTGTGATCTGGGCCTCCCATAAATTTCCCATTTCGTCTCATTACTCCTGAATTTAGTCTCTATTTCAGCTAAGAAAGTCTACCTAATTATCTCATTATCCCATTAGAATGTAAACTCCTTGAGGGAAGGGACTGTTTTTTGTCTTTCTTTATATCCAATGGCACAGAGTAAACACTTAATAAATGCTTATTGAATTGATGGGTTGATTCCTCCTTCATACTTCAAATCAAGACCCTCACTCATAGTTTACCTCCAACAGGAAGATTGCCTTAATCAACCCCACCTTGTTCTGTTGACTTGTGTATGCCATTACTCTTGCATAAAATTCATTTTCCATTTCTTGATTTCTTACAATGCAATGCTACATTGCAATTCTCATAGATTTCTTGAAGATCATACTGTTTGGGCTCCTCAACTAAATTGTTAGCTTCCAGAGTACAGGAATCATATTGTTTTTCTGTTTGCACTTTCATGCTCAACACCTAATATTAGTCTGCACAATGATAAATACTCATTAACTTTTTTATCCACAAAGCTGTTAAAAAAAATCATGATTTTTTCTTAGTATTACCAACTTTTTTTTTTAATGCAGGTGTGTCAATATTGCCTTGTGATTTAGAAAACATCCCAAAAATGTTTATAAACTTTAAGATCAACAGTCTTTCAGTAGTAACATGTAAGTGGAATAGAATCAACATAGCCATTAACAATACAATACCTTAAATCTAGTCGAGCAATACACATTTATTAAGCCCCTACTATTTGCCAGATTGTACTATCTAGGTGGTTCGGTGAATAGAGTGCTAGGCCTGCAGTCAAGAAGACCTGAATTCAAATTGGACCTCAGACACTTAACTAGCTGTGTGACCCTAGGCAAATTACTTAATCTCTGTTTGTCTTAATCCATCTGAGAAGGAAATGGCAAACCACTCTAGTATTCTTGCCAAGAAAACCCCATGGACAATATCAACATGCTATGGTTCACAGAGTCACAAAGAATTGGATACAACTGAACCACTGAACAACAGCAACGTGCCAGACACTGTGCTGACCATTGGAGATCCAAAAAGAAGCAAAAATTAATCCCTACTGTCAAGGAGTTCACAATCTAAAATGCTTCAGGGAGCTCCAAACCAAAAGCACTGGCAATTCTAATCCCAAAATTACTGGTTTTTGGAAATAGCTTTTGTGATTATCTGTTTTTCAATTATTTATAAGAGTTTTTGGCTTTTATTTTGTTTACATTTAGTAGAAATGAGGGAAAATAAAAATAAAATAAAGTAAGTGAAAGGTTTGCCTTTTTTTTTAAGCCTGTAATAGGAAAATAAGCTTTTTTCCCCCAGGGAAAAATTGGGGCCATTTAAAAAAAAGTTTGCAGTTTCTCAAGTTAATCCAGCCTTCATTCTTACTCATTTTGTCCTTTGGCTCCAACTCATTTGCGTTGTCTTTCCGAAATGGCTAGATACTTAAAGATTGTCCATTTCAGTTGCACAGTATAATTTGAACAGTAAATTGGCATTTTTTTGTTTTTCTCTGAAGAATACTTCAACCAAACTCTTCTTTGTTATTATGCATCTTATTCTGAAGGCTATTCAGTGTTTTAGGGTTTAATGGACCAATGTCATCCACAATTTTTGAACCTATATTTCTCCCATAATAAATGTTGTTAATTTTGTTAACAATAGTATTCTTCTCATATTATTCCTAAGCTCATGGGAATCATAATTTCAGAGCTTTATAGTAAGAAGAAATGTGTTAGGAATGGGCATGACTCGGGCTGGTGCCCAGTTAGGTTAGGTTTGACTTTAGAATGAAATGAGGAATTCATAGGTCATTCAATAAGTAACAAAAAGGCATTTATTTAGCCATAGAATTAAAAGAATATTCAATAAGGGTGCTTCAACACTTAACTTGTATAAAAGGTCCCCCTTCAATTTCCACCAATTTTGAAAGGCCAATGTCTTTCAAGGAAAAACTAGTCTAACGTGTGTTGTGGGATGAGGAAGGAATCCTGGTAGATGGTGGTCCTACCATGGGACATTAGGAGCCATTGAGTCTTCCCCACCCCACACTCCCATTTTGCAGATAAGAAGACTGAGACACAGGGAAGTTCACAATGTTACAAAATTAGTGTCTAAGTTAGGATTTCATCTCAGGACCTCCTGATAATTAGTCTAGTGCTCTAACCACTAAACCAGTCATGAAACTCTAAAAAGCTGATATTAAGGATCAATCTTAGGACAATGGAGATGGGGCTTGGTGAGCTCAAATAAACAATATAAAATAGAGTTAATAAAATAAAAAGAGAAGTTATATAAAGGATGTCTTCAAAGAAATGCATGATCAAAAAAGGTGAATTGGTCACATGTTGAGAGTGAAGTAAAACCAATGGACAGCCCATGTGTTCCATTGTTATCTTTACAATGTCAAGAGAATGCAAGAAAGTCATCCAGAACGTTGAATTCCCCAGTGGCAGACTCACATGAGGCTATGGAAAGGAGTTACACAGAAAGGGCTGACATGGATGGATTATAATATTCTTCACTAGAGGAATAATGAATAACATCATGGATAACATCACAAAATATAACATAGAAAAGCCAACAATCAATAAACATTTATTAAAGAGACTACTATGTGCCAGGTACTGTGTTATGTACTGGGGCTACAAAAAGAAGACAGTCCCTGCCCTAATCTAAACTCAAAAGGAAGCTGAAAAGCAGGAAGGTGGGGAGAAGGAACTGGATATGAGGGCATGGTGGGAAATCAGAGAGGTCCCAAAGCAGTGCAGCTGGGTAGGACATGAGGAGATGTCTGAGCAGAGCTCCCTCCTTAAATGGAGATTTGGTGTTCATGCCCCACACTCCAATCAGAGAGGCAGAAGGGAGTAATGAGTATGGCACCAATGCTCATGAGATCTTCCAGGATGATGAGGTTAGCCCAACAATGGACTTCCTGGGGCATGGTAAAGCCCATCAGAGAAGCCCCAAAGTAGTGCAGCCAGGTAAGAAATACCAGGTAATGTGGTATGTGATGCTTAAGAAACTGGGACTTTTGTTCCAAAAGGTCTTTTTGTTGAGTCATGATGAGTCCAGCTTTCTCCTTGGCATAACTAGAGACTGGGCTTCTATAAAAGGAATGAGCAGAATGCTTTATATAGAGAGACAGATTCCCCTTTCTGTCACCTTCTCTCTCACCACCCCTTTCCGCTCCTGAACACATGCATCAGCTAATCTAATGAAACTTTATGTTCTAATGGGAGAAGACTGAAAGAGTCCTCTGAGGCTGTCCTTTTCCTTGGTAACCTAGGTGCATTTTTAACAATGATCTTGAAGCAATGCCCATAACTTTGTTCCTTAAACCAAAAAGGTTACTCTGATGTTGGAAATGTCAAGACAGGCAGGCAGGAAGGACATTATTGGTTCAGCGGTCTTTTTCATGACCTCTTAAACTCTACCATGTAGATAGTCACCTACTCACCAATAGGCACTGTGGCCCTGTGTTTAGACCCAGAACTTCCATATACCACTCCCCTCCTACATAACCTACTCAGTGCATAAAACCCCAAGGTTGTGTAATGCATTGGGGAAGTATAAGGAAGTATGCTAACTTCATATTACAGAGTGGGCTGTTGTTACAGATCTCTTGCCCGAAAGCACAAAATACATAGAGTATTCCAAAAGTCATAGTGTAGTTTTAAGCATTAGTAGTGGGACTAATCTTCTACTGACTGCTGTTTGAAGTAGGATGACCAACTCATTTTAAACTAATAAATATTTATGAAGGACCCATTATATGCAAAACATTATGCCCAGTGTTGTCAGGAAAGTTACATAATCTCTATTCTAAAGGTTATAACAATTTATTTTTATTCATAAAGGATGAATGGTCACAACAATAGATAACTAGTGATATAAAGTAGTACAAAATAAATGCCAAGTGTCTGGTACAGATAATAAATGGTAAAGGAATTCAGAGGAGGCAGAGATCACTTTTTAGCTATGGTATCAGGGGCATTTTTCTAGAAGCAAGTGAGGTAGAGGAAAAAGTACTAGATCTGGGTTTGGAGGATTGAAATCCTAGCTGCTACACATATTACCTGTGTGACTTTGGTCAAGCCCCTTCATGTCTCCAGCCCTTGGTTCTTCATCTTTAGAGTGAGAGGGTTGGAACAGATGGCCTCTAAGCTTTTGACCAGTTATAAGGCTATGATTCTACTATGCTAAGTAAGCCCTGAAAGATGGGCATGACTTGGATGAGGAAGGAGGTGGTATTGGTGGTGGTATATTCCAAGCGAGCAAATAATATAAGCAAAGTTTAGAGACGAAGAGGAAATTTGCCTGGAGCAAAGGGTTTTGTGTAAGGGTATAATAGATATTGGTCTGAAAAGTTTATTGAAACCATCTATGAAGGGTCTTATATACCAGACTAAGGGATTTGTATCTTATCACCTAGTAGGTAATGAAAATGAAAGTTTTTTTTAGCAGAATGACATGGTAAAAGCAGTATTTTAGGAAGATTGAGGTGGTAGTGATATATAAGATGGATAATAATTATTGTAACAAGCTTACCTCCCACTTTATGGCTTTGAAGTGTTTTTCATATATTATTTCATCCAAACTTCATATCAGCAGCTTGTGTAGGGAGCACAAATTATTTCCAGCTTACAGATAAGGAAACAAAGGTTAAAAAATGTTAAATGATTTGTTCATTGTTTCAAAGTTCCTTAGTAGCAGGACTAGGATTAGAACCTCTATACGCTAGCCAATTGGAAGGTTACTGCAATATTCTAGCCAATCATTTGGTGGTAGTAGCTTTCTAGAGAGAAGGGAAATGTAATGAGAGAGAGAAAGAGATAGAGTGAAAGAGACTTTATTTCCTTTGTGACTAGGGAATGAACACTGAGAAAATGAATATAAGTGTAGTGAACATGTCTTGCTCTAGAGGAGACATTTCAAGACAGATTTTTTTATAACTTTTCTCTGAATCTTCCATGACCTCATAAAGGTAACAAACAACTCTGGAAGGGAATTCAAAGCGTGGATTATATGGAACATTCCTTGTTATCAGTTTGATGAACTAACTCTTTATAACTAGGAATTGTAAACAGTAGTTAGGTTCCTGGCCAGCTAGGTGGCACAGTGAATAGAGTACTGGGCATGGAGTCAGGAAGACCCCTCTTCTTGAGTTCAAATTTGGCCTCAGACACCTATTAGTTATGTGACCCTAGTCAAGTCACTTAACTCTGTTTGCCTCAGTTCTTCATCTGTAAGTTGAGTTGGAGAAGGAAAGAGCAAACCACTCCAGTGTCTTTGCCAAGAAAACCCCAAATGGGGTTACAATGAGTCAGATACAACTGAAAAATGACTGGACAAGAAGCAACAAAATTTAGACTCCTAATGAACTCTAGAGTGTCTTCCCCAAAAGAAATTGTATCTACCAGGTACTTTCTCTGAAATTTATGGCCTTCAAGAATTGCCCGGGGGAATGACAGAGAGGTTAAACAAGTTATTCAGGGTCATGTGGCCAGTATGTATAAATCTAAGGTAGAACTTTAACTTGGACCTTTCTGTCTTAGCTTTCTTTTATACCAGTAAGTCCGATAATTGATTTTTAAGAGAATTTCTCACTTAAAATAAATAATATATGAACTAGGGGGATAAAAGGGGAC